>NC_056745.1:540262413-540432413 GCF_019279795.1 Protopterus annectens | reverse complement strand
TGAACCTGTCTGCCAGTATGTTGGCAATGTGAAAATCCCAAACTTGGAATATGTGAAAATCCCAAACTTGGACTTAAATGTGCTCCAACCAGCAAAGTAGCCAATTTACAAGTAAAGCAGGGCAGGCAAGTCTGCACCTCGGTGACAAAAAATAAAAACTAAACTTTTTTCTGTTACTGTGGCTAGAGCCATACCCACCTGAGACACATTCAGAGAACTCCATCATGGCTCTTTTCATATAATCTAGTGAAGTACATCTTGGGTTGTTTATGTCCACATGAACTATGACTGTGTCTTGTGGTTTCAGGATATAAGTGCATACATGATCTGGCAGATTCTGGCTCCAGAGAAACAGCTCACTGTAATCTTCTCTTTGTCTAGCCTGGTAAGAGGGACATTAGTATGTCTTACAATGCAATCCCCAATAACTAGAATGTTTGACCTTGTGCTGTGTTGCCTTATGGGCTTGTAAGCAGGGCTACTATGTTTTTCAGAGTTATGTGTTGTGTGAGCCACCGTCTTTTTTGACTGTGAGCGGGACCACTGAGGGATGTTTTTAGGAGATCTTGGAAGTCTGGGTAGATTACATGGGAGTACCTCTGCATATGTGGGTCTGTGTGTTTGTTCCTTAGTGTTGGTAGTTTATTGTGTGTGTTTGTTAGAGTCTTGCCTTCCAAAACATTGTCTTATCTACATATCGGAAGGCTAAATGCAGAACTTCAAGAAGAAATCTATAAGGAACGGAGTCCTTCTCCCAAAAAAAAAAAAAAAGAAAATGAAGTTGAAAATTTTTACTAGGAATCTGACTCCTACAACAGCATCAGTTAATATTTTTCCACAGAATCACCTGACAAGTTATTCAATAATCCTAACAATATGTGAAAATCCCAAACTTGGACTTAAATGTGCTCCAACCAGCAAAGAAGCCAATGTACAAGTAAAGCAGGGCAGGCAAGTCTGCACCTCGGTGACAAAAAATAAAAATAAATACTGTATGTCATGGCTTACAGTCTCCTTTACGGCAGAGTTCATACTAAGACCTCATCATCAGAAGTAACTCAATACCCCTCAGGGATGTCTGAATGCCTTCAAAATCTGTCAACAGGACATCCACCTACAACTTTATTCCAATTATTAAATGAAAGCTCTGCAGCAATAATCCTTACAAAACACATATAGTCTTATAACTAAACCCTATTAAAATTTTAAGCAAAAAAATGCACTTATAGCATGATCTTACTCAACCATATCCTCAAATTCTTTTGTGAATGCCTCCTAAATAATACTAGTGGTTATGGAAATCCTAGGTATTCACAAGTAATGATGCACTACATGTGGGGTTCAAATATGATGCACACAACACTTATTCCATTTACTTTCATCATGACATTTACTGGACTACTACTGACTTTCTGAACAACAAAGTACATCACAATTACAGCAACCTTTTCAAAGCTGCTTTCTGAACAGAGTACTATAGCTCATACCCTGGAACTCACCAATCAGTACAATGTAGAAAAAAACCCTATGTTCACATTTTATTGCTAATGTCGGAATGATGTCTAAATACAGTTTTATTATTGTTTTCAGTACAGAGCAAGTACTTGTCTGAGAAACTGGAAATAAGACTCTACACACCAGGACCTCACATGGTGAACCAATCAATTGCTCTTATTATAATTCTAATAAAGCAAGCAGAAATAAAGACAGAAGACAAATTCAGGCAATTTTATTTTTTTTACTCAAATAATTTTATTTTCAATTAAAAATAACATTTACATAATATTTTAAAATATCATTTTAAACAACTATATACAATATTTACATTAGCCTGACTTTCAACTATATACACTGTATCTTAGTAAATATAGAATTGACAGATCGGTTACCAGAGATACAATATTGATTATTGCACAGTGTCCAACAAAGATATAATTTTCTTCCAAGGATTATTTATCAATGGCCTGGGACAGATTCGTAGTTCTTTGATTTTTATTTCCATCAATGCAATTGTCCTCAGTAACATATAGAATTCGTCGGAGGTTGGTGGTGCATTTGAATTCCACCTTTTGGTTATGCACTTCCTAGATATAGCAAGTATTGTCCATAACAAACACATATTTGTATTATTCAGGCAGGGACCTTCATTTACATTTAGTATAATCAATGCTTTAGTTAAGGTAAAGGATTAATTAAATAAAGATTGTAAAAAATTATGAATTCCATTCCAATATGTTTTAATTTTATTACATTCATAAAAATATGAATCCAGTCTGCTTTATTTGGATGTTCACACCTCCATCAAAAAACATCTGTAGTAGAACTGATCTTCTTAATTCTATCTGGTGTTAAAAATGCTCTATGTAAGTATTTCTGGTTAAATATTTTCCAGTACTGTGTGTTAGAGGTGTAATTAACTGATAGTAAGATGTCAGATTTAATTTCTTCTGTTAACTGTAATGACTGTCCTTTTGTTAACAACTGCCAGTATGATGGTTTGGGAATTGTTTTATATGTTATTAACTCTTTGTATAGATTTGAAATTAATTTTTCTTTTCACAACTATTATGTATGAATTCATATAGAAAACTTATTAGATTTGGAATATCTTTAAATGAGGAATTACTAATTATTCTACATAAATCTTGAGTGTACATTAGAATGCTTTGTAAGGTTAACCAGTCTTGTGATGGAATATTGTAAGTAGTTTTTATCATATGTATATCTAAAACATTTAATTTTTTGCACACTGAAACCAGCATAAGAATCCATTTTGTTCCCAGGAGGTTATTGTTTCCCTATATATTTTGTGAGGAAAGTTCTTAGTGATAGTAAATGGGGCTAAAAGGTCAAACCAAAGTTTTAGATCTATGTTTGCATTGATAAGTTTCCTAAAGGAATTGATGTAATGATTAATCAGAAATGTTTTAGAAGGTTTTGTTATATTATATTGTATACTAATGCATATTATACCATGATCCCCCCAAAACGTGCACGCTGATTGGCCAGCGTGCCCGTTGTAAATCGAGTTATACTAATGGAAAAAGGTCCGGTCGCCCGGACTTTTTTCCATTAGTATAACTCATTTTTTTAAAGCACTGTCTCGCTATGTTAAATGGGTTTAACATAGCGAGACAGCTTTAAAATAAGCAACGGAGATCTCCGTTGCTTATTTTAAAGCTGTCTCGCTATGTTAAACCCATTTAACATAGCGAGACAGTGCTTTTAGCACGGAGAAAGCAAGATCTCCGTTGCTTTTATAGCTATGTTAAATGAGTTTGACATAGCGAGACAGTTAAAATAAGCAACGGAGATGTCCGTTGCTTATTTTAAAACTGTCTCGCTATGTTAAACTCATTTAACATAGCGAAACATAAAAAGCAACGGAGATCTTGCTTTCTCCGTTGCTTTTGCTCAACTCTGATGTACTGCGCAGGCGCAGTACATCAGAACTGCCGGATGCCAGACATCTGTGGAAGGGCAGTAAACAGGCATTATACTATGCCATTATTTAAGAAAAGTAATAGTTTCTTTTCTTAAATAATGTCATGGTATAATAGCAATAACCCACTTCTGGGTGTGGGTAATGCTAAATTTACCACGGTTGGCTTTGTTTGGTCCTCGGGCCCTCGGGACCAAACCACGCCAACCGTGGGTAAATTTAGCATTACCCACACCCAGGCGTGGGTTATTGCTATAGTATGTACCAGGGTTTGTTAGATTTGTCTAATATTAAGATTTTTTTAATAGATTAAATTCATTTATTAATATAACCATTGTTAATTCTTTCCAGTTGGCAAAATAATTTGGGTTTATCCAGTCAATTGTAGTTTTAAGCACAGATGCTTTTATATATGTTTCCATTTCTGGGAAGATCAATCCTCCTTGTTTCCAGGGTCTAATATGATGAGTTAGAGCTACTCTATTCTTTCTGGGATACCATAAAAATTTTATTAAACATTTTTATTTCTTTAAGAATGCATCTTTCAGGAATTAACTGTATTGCTAATGCTACATATAGTATTTTTGGCAATAAGACCATTTTTATTAATTGCAACCTGTCTTCAAAAGTTAATATTATTTTGTTCCACTTGTCTATATATGTTTTTATTGTTTCAATAATGTTTTTGTAATTTATTAATACTGTTTCATTTAGATTTTTGCATAACACTATTCATAGGTTTATAGGTTCATAGGTTCTTACTAGGCTATCTGCCCTAGGGCATTTATAAGCCTAGCCAGAGTGTGTGTGGCTTTCACCACCCCTTGGAATGAGAATACTATGCCCATTTAGGGTTTAGTTTACTGTGCCTCTGTCTAGTAGTGACACAGAGATGACCCCCGGGGTAAACCTATGATCTCCCATCCACTCGTCAAGATTTCTCTTGAAGAGAGTTAGTGAGGGGCTCTGCCTAACATGGACTGGGATTCTGTTCCAGAGTGTAGGGAGCCTCTGGGTTATGAATCTGTCCCTCCAGCATGTCCTATTTGTTTCTGTGTTGAGGTTCAAATCTCTTGCTCTCGTGGCTCTGATGGATTTGGATTTTCTGAGGTGGAGCATGTCCATTAATTCCGGATTGGACATGGCCTTGTACATCAGGCATAGTTCACCTCTGAGTAGGCGGTATGCGACTGAATAGAGCTGGAGTTTCTTCAGCCGGGCAGCATATGACATATGTTTGAGACCCTTTATCCTCTTGGTGAGGAACTTTTGGGGTCTTTCCAACTGCTGCAGGTGTCGGGTAAGATACATCCCAAATGGGGCATTGTACTCAATCATGGGCCTGATAAGAGAAGAGTACAGGGGCACAATGACCTCTCTTGATCTAGATGTGAATCCCTTCATGATAAGGTGGGCAATATAGAAGGTCTTCCTAACCACCTTGGCAATGTGAGAGTCAAATGAGAGGTTACTGTCAACTTGGGTCCCTAGGTCCCTGATTACCTCTTCCGATTTAATGGATTACCACCTATGTGGTAATTTGTGGGTACCTTGTTTTTCCCAAAGGGTATGACTATACATTTTTTGGTGTTCAGTTTAAGGCCATGGCTCTGGCACCAATTATCCGTTTCTATGAGGCCTCTCTGAAGGATGCTTGTGTCCGCTGGAGTATCAATTATGGCACCCAGTTTGCAGTCATCTGCGAACTTTGTCAGCCACAATCCTCCTATGTTTGCTTGCACCTCGGAAAAATAAATGCTGAACAAGAGGGGTCCCAGGACTGAGCCCTGTGGAACACCGCTTGTGACTGGCTTAGAGTCTGACATGGCTCCAGCAATTCTGACCTTGTGGGTTCTGTCCTTGAGCCAGTTTGCAACCCATCTTGTGACATATGGGTTTACATTTAAGCTGGTGAGTTTGTATATGATGCCCGAGTGGGATATTGTGTCGAAGGCTTTTGCAAGGTCAAGGTAGGCTGTGTGAACTGCCTTACCCTCATCAATGGCCTTAGTGACTGTTTCAAAAAAGTCGACCAAGTTCAAAAGGCAAGATCTGCCCTTGACAAAGCCAAATTGGGTAGGAGCCAATGTCTGTAGGTCCCCAATGTCTTTGTTTATGAGTTCCATAATGATCCTTTTCATAGCTTTGCAGACCAGGCTCGTCAAGCTTATGGGGCGGTAATTTCTAGGGTCCGTAGAAGCACCGCCTTTGTGGAGTGGGACCACTGTTGCTGTACGCCACTCTGTGGGTATGTATCCTGCAGTAAGGCTAAGATTAAACAGCAGCCGCCTTATGTGCGGGTTTAGTTCCTCTTGGAGTTCATGTAACATGCAGCCCGGGACACCGTCTGGTCCCATTGATGCTGTGTTTTTAGCTTTGGCGAGGGCGGCTCTCACCTGGGCATCTGAGATGTTAGGGAGGCTACACTCTGCTGGGATAGATATTTCTCCTTTTGGGGGGGAGGGGGTGGAGAAATTTGCACTGAACCTGTCTGCCAGAATGTTGGCAATGTCTGTGGGTTCAGTGTATTTTGTGTCATTTTGGACTAACTCTGAGCATATCTGGGAATTTCCACCCAGGTTTCTAACATAGCTAAAGAAGGCCTTGTGATTGTCTTTTGTGTCTTTTGCGATTTTTCTCTCAAAGTTGGCCTTGGATGATTTTATGAGTGATCTTAGTTTTTTGCTAGTACTGATCAGAGATGCCTTCCCTTTTAGGGATTTTGCTCTGTCATGTAGTAGCTTCCTCCTCCTGTTGTAAAGCTTGTTAATGGCTGTGATCCACCAGACAGGGCGCCTGCCTTTGGGGGAATGGGTCTTGGTTTTATTAGGGATTGCATGATCCATGCATTCTTGAAGGTACCCGTAGAAGGCATTTATAAAGGATTCAGCGGTGTGGGTTGTGGTTTCCATTGGCCCAGGCACCTTGAAGGATACCACTTCAGTCTTAAGAAGTGTAAAGTCTGATTTTGAGAAGTTCTTCACTGTGGTCTTTTGTGCAGGGGATGGGGGCGGGATGTGGATTTCCAGTGAGATTAATTTATGGTCTGATCTCACCAATGAGGGGTATCCTTCCGGTGTAGAGCATTTTGTCCCCATGTTTGTGATGATCAGGTCTAGTATATTATCTCCTCTTGTGGGAGTGGTGACTAGTTGTTCCATCGCATTTGAGTTTATGAATTCTAGGAACCTTTGGGCTAGGGTGTTGAGGCTTGAGTAATGTTCCCAGTCTATGTTTGGGTAGTTGAAGTCTCCCAATATGATGGCATTTGGAGAGACATTCATACTCTCCAGTGTCTTCAGGAAGGCTGAGTGGGATTCCTGAGTTTGAGAGGGTGGTCTGTAGCATGCTACAAACTGTAGGGCAGTTTTGCCTATGGTTAGTTGCACCTGGATGGTCTCCGATGCTTCGTGCATTGCCACTAACCTGGAGGTGTGGGTATCTTTGATGAATATGGATACTCCCCCTCCTTTTGTGGTTCGGTTCAAGTTTTGGGGCCGGAAAGCATGATATGAGGTAAAACCTGGTAGTGCTGGGGTGCTCTCAGGAGCCTGCACAGACATCGATGTTCTCCATACTAAGAAGGGCTTCGAGAGCGTGCATCTTGAGGTTTAGACTTCTGGCATTGAGCAGCATTACCCTTAGCTTTTTTTCACTTGTGTTTTCTAGGGAGGTGGGTTTGTCTTTTGAGCCTTGCCTAAAAAGGCACTATGGGGGTGGCAAGAGCCTTGGCCAATATCCGGAAGCCCAGGGGTGACAGATGCAAGCCATCCCTTGCGAAGCAGCGTGGCTTGTCAAGCATGTCATCCCAAGCAGACAGACATTGGATCCCCTTAGAATGACACCAGTAATTAAGCCAATTGTTAAAGCTGATCATTTTGTCTTTGTACTGTGGCATCATTCTTGGTGAGGGTAAGATGCTGCTCAGGGTCAGGGTCATACCGGCCTGGGCTACATAATCAGAGAGCTCCTCTATGTCTCTTTTCATGTAGTCCAGGAGGTACATCTCAGGTCATTCACACCGGCATGGACAATGACTGAGTCATATTTGTACTTGCTTTGGAGTGACCTGAGTGCTTGTGTTATGTGGCAGATTCTAGCGCCCGACAGGCAGCTTACTGTAACCTTTTCCTTGTTCAGTCTGGTGAGTGGGACGTCAGTGTGTCTGACTATGGAGTCACCTATTACAAGTGTATCTGGCGTGTTGTTTGGCCTTAAGGGCTGTGACTGTTTAGCACACTGACTTTGTGAACTATGTATTGCATGTGCTATGTCTTGAGGTAGTGGTCACTTGGGTGTCTGCTTTGGAGGCCTCTGTTGTTTTGGTAGATTTTTAATCAGCGCCTCCAAGTATGTTTTTGTGTGTTTATGTGTTTGGTTTGCAGTTGTGATAGGTCTATGTGAGACTGGGTTTGTGGTGTGCGTGGTTACCTTTTCCTCCTGACTGTTTTTTCCAGTACTGAGTTGAGAGAGCTCAGCCTCCAGTTTGGCTATATAGTTGCATCTCTCACATATATTTGTATTTGTTGGGAGGAGGAGAGGGTTGTCTGCGTACATGAGGCAATTGTAACATTGCCTCAAGATTCACAGATTCATCAGCTGAACAGGAGAGGACGCCAGCAACTGACCCTTCGACATGCTAGAATAGTGTAAAGGATTGCTGTGTAACTGAGTCAGAAAGGACCTATAGGGAAATGGGTACTCAAGGGGATTTAGGTGAATGAAGTACTTTCTTTTTGTTTAAGAGTGCTTTACCCGTATAAAAATGCTTTAGGAGCAAGTGCTGGGCTTTTCAGATAGAGAATAGACTGTTTAGATTGCAAATAGAGCAGTTCTAAGAGAAAAATTGAAGAGCAGACTTTGTGGAGCCAGAAATAGTTTAAACTTGATTAGCCGCCACTGCCCGATGCTGCTCTATGAGCAACTTTGCACAAAATCGCGCAAAAGCGGGCTTTATAGCAGGGGGTTGAAAAGAGCTAGGAATTGACACAAAATGGCCAATAAACTACAAGTTGCTGGGCTGGAACCACTCCTCTAGGGACACATAGGTTGCTCAGTGCTCCCCACTCCCACTGGTGAACAAAGAAGCTTCCTCTTTTCCAAATAAGGATATGGATAGCACAGGAACTATGACAAAGCCCAGAGATCAGCAAAATCTGAAGACTGGACTATTCTAGTTCAGTAAGGTGGGAAAACAAGGATATATACTTTTTTCTTTTTTTCAGAGATAGAAGAAAAAGATACAGTAACAAACAGTAAATGCTTTAAAACGGCTAGCGCACTTCAGTGTGTTAGCCTAACAGTTAAATTAAACAAAAACTAACTTTTAAAGTGCAAACAGTTTAGAAGCAACACAAATACAGTATAAACAATATGCAGTGCTGATTTCAAGGGTTTTTAGGCAAAATGCAGTTGAGATACAGTAGTCAAAAAGAAAGCCAGAAAAAAATACTTATAAATCAAGGAAAGTCACTCTTTCTCTCTCTGCTGCTTGTAGAACTCTGCAGGACACCACGAGGAGCTGTGCTGAGTCATATACAAGCACAAAAGTGCGCAAAAGCGGGCTTTATAGCAGGGGGTTGAAAAGAGCTAGGAATTTACCCAAAATGGCCAATAAACTACAAGTTGCTGGGCTGGAACCACTCCTCTAGGGACAAATAGGTTGCTCAGTGCTCCCCACTCCCACTGGTGAACAAAGAAGCTTCCTCTTTTCCAAATAAGGATATGGATAGCACAGGAACTATGACAAAGCCCAGAAATCAGCAAAATCTGAAGACTGGACTATTCTAGTTCAGTAAGGCGGGAAAACAAGTATATTTTTTTGTTTTTTTCTTTTCTTACAGAGACAAAAGAAAAAGATACAGTAGCCAACAGTAAATGCTTTAAAATGGCTAGCGCACATGAGTGTGTTAGCCTAACAGTTAAATTAAACAAAAACTAACTTTTAAAGTGCAAACAGTTTAGAAGCAACACAAATACAGTATAAACAATATGCAGAGCTGATTTCAAGGGTTTTTAGGCGAAATGCAGTCGAGATACAGTAGTCAAAAAGAAAGCCAGAAAAAAATACTTATAAATCAAGGAAAGTCAGTCTTTCACTCTCTGCTGCTTGTAGAACTCTGCAGGACACCACGAGGAGCTGTGCTGAGTCATATACAAGCACAAAAGCGTGCAAAAGCGGGCTTTATAGCAGGGGGTTGAAAAGAGCTAGGAATTGACCCAAAATGGCCAATAAACTACAAGTTGCTGGGCTGGAACCACTCCTCTAGGGACAAATAGGTTGCTCAGTGCTCCCTACTCCCACTGGTGAACAAAGAAGCTTCCTCTTTTCCAAATAAGGATATGGATAGCACAGGAACTATGACAAAGCCCAGAGATCAGCAAAATCTGAAGACTGGACTATTCTAGTTCAGTAAGGCGGGAAAACAAGGATTTTTTTTGTTTTTTTTTTTCTTTTTTTCAGAGACAGAAGAAAAAGATACAGTAACAAATAGTAAATGCTTTAAAAAATAATTTAGTGTAAGTTCTTGTTTTCCTATTATAAATTTATCTATAACTTGCAGACCTTTTTTCTTATTTAAAAATAAAAATGTTGATTTTAATCTATTAAAGTGTAGACCTGAAATCGTATAGAATTTCTCCATTACTTCTTCTAGCTCTTCTAATGACTTTCTGCAGTTTGATAGGGTTAATAAAATATCATCAAAAAAAATCATTATTTTAGATATGTACTGGTCATAGACTTCTACTCATTTTATTTTTGGGTTATTACGTATTATTTCTGCAAGTATTCCTATAGCCAAAGCAAACAGAATAGGAGATAGGGGGCATCCTTGTTTAGTACAGTTCGTTATATGAATAGATTCTGAGGTGAAAGGATGTAATTTAATGTAGGCTAAGTTATTAATATATATGTTTTTTAGTAATAAGATGAAGGAAGGAGGAAATTCAAATAATGCTAAAGTTTTAAATATATATTCCCAGTTGAGGGAATCGAAGGCTTTTTTTATGTCTAATCCGATTACAAGTGTTTCTCTATCTTCTTTATTCACATAATCTATAAGCATAAGTATCCTTTTAATATTATCATGCGTGTGCCTATTATATACAAATCCAGTTTGATCATTATTAATTGTCTTTGAAAGTGGGATTTGCATTCTGTTAGCTAGGATTGACATAAATATTTTGTAATCATTATTCAGTGATGATATGTGTCTGTATGAGCTGCAGAGGTCTGGTGGTTTATTATCTTTTAGAATTGGTGTTATGAGAGCATATTTCCATGAGGGTGGTATTCTTGCCTCTGATAGGACTTCTATCAAAGTTTTATGAAAAAGGGAGATTACTGTTGAAGGGAAGAGGTTGTAAATTTCCGCAATTATACCATCTATCCCTGGAGCTTTGTTAGATTTACTTTCTTTTATCTTGTCAACAATTTCTTTGTAGGATATAGGTTGTTGCAGGTCTAGTTTTAAATTTTCTGGAATTTTTTTTATATTGTTAAGGTTTGTATCTAAGTTTATTTGGTTGGTATCTAGATCTTCTTTTTTGAAATGTTCCATATAATGGAACTGAAATGCTTCAAGGATGTCTTCTATATCTGATAGTTTTTTTCCCTTTCTTTTCATGATATATATTGCTAATGTTATTTGCTTTGGATTGTATTTTAATTCTTGTAGATAAATTATGTAGATATCTGAGGGAGGTGGCTAATGAATTTACTTTTAATTTTTCCAAGGCTAGACAAGTTTTGTGTGTTAGAATTTAATTATATTTTTATTTAATTCCTCTGTTTCCTTTTTGACTTCTGGACAGTTTTGATTTTTTTTTAGATTTTGCTGTCAAGAGTCTGAGTTGCAAGTCTAATGATTCAGATTCCCACTCTCTAACTTTGTTTTTGTACCAGCTAAGGGTCTTACCGAATAAATATGCTTTTAATGAGTCCCACATCACGACTCTACTGATTTCTGTTGTATTATTAAATTCAATAAATAATTGTATTTCTGACAACATCCAGGGTCTGAATTCTTTAATTTTCATGATACATGATGGAATTCTAGTTGAGAAGATTAATGGTTTAAACTCTATTTGGAGTTTCATTATCAGTGAGTCATGATCTGGGAAGGGGCATGAAACTATTGAAAAGTTGAGGATTTTTGTTTGTAAATCTTGAACTATGAATAACTTGTCTATTCTGGTTTGTGTTCCAAATCTATGGTCTTTATGGGAAAATAATAAAGAATTATCATCTTTTATTTTAAAAGTGTCTATTAAATGAAATGAATCAATCCATCTTTTTAATGATTTTAAAACAGTTGCTATGCAAAAAGACTTCTTGGTGGTTTCAGAAGCTTCTAAGGTACAATTAAAATCTCCTCCCAGTATAAGATTTTCTTTATAATTGTTGGAAATAAAATCTAGGTGTTTTTAACTGTTCCTGCTCCAATTCATGGGAACCAATATAAAGTGGCTAAAGTCCATATTCTGTTATTAAATTTGACTATAACAAATGCTAGTAGACATTCTTTGTCTTCATATTTATAAATAATCTTTGGAGTGATTAAGTTTTTCTTCCAGAGAATTGATACTCCTTTTGTCTTTGTTCTATAGGAGGCTTGAACTAAGACTGTATAGTCCTTAGGGTTCCAAATAAAGCTATCATTAGTATTAAAATGTGTTTCCTGGAGAAATACTACTTGTGCCTTATTTAGATTTAAATATTTTAGTAAGTTTGATCTTTTACTTGCATTATTTAAGCCATTAGTATTTAAGGA
Source organism: Protopterus annectens (assembly GCF_019279795.1). Taxonomy (NCBI): domain Eukaryota; kingdom Metazoa; phylum Chordata; order Ceratodontiformes; family Protopteridae; genus Protopterus; species Protopterus annectens. The sequence continues at coordinate 540,420,197 of NC_056745.1, read as the reverse complement.
TACGAATGTTAAATCCATTTCAAGTTATTGTTGGAAGAAGCATTTTGTTTTTTGTTTTTTTTTTTTTGTTTTTTTGATTATAGTTGCTATACCATATTCTCTAATAACGTTGAATGTTATTTTTATCTGTGTAAACTTGGGAGTGCTATTTAATGTTCTTTCTTCTTTAAATACAAGTAGGATAGAATTCTGGTCAGGCTTTAAAAAAGTACTTTTATAAAACATTAATTCTAAAGTATCAAGTACAAGTAAATATGAATTTCCCATTAAACATGGAATGAAAGTCATTCCTAATCCAATAGATAAAGATAGATATATTGGATTATCACTCATAAATTTTAACCAACAATATTAACTGAGCTCCATATGTTAAATTATTATATGGAGAATTTTCTTAAAAGAGATATGAAATTCTATATTATTCTATTGTTATTCTATATTATTTTATACATCAGGATGGAATGCTCGTAGTTTAAACAATTATTTTATTGACTTAGAAAATATCCAATATATAGTTACCCTTAAGAGATCCCAAACATGTCAGATATGTCATTCCGGATAAATTAAACACAACAGAGAAGCAGGCACTAGATAAGCCAACATCAAAGGGATTATTACTAGAATAAATTGACTAAAAAGACTCTGTAGGAGACAATGTGTGATTTACTAATGAAGTATAAATTTACTGTAGGTGTATTGCCCTCCTTTTATTTTCCTTTCTTCAACTCACCAACTTCAACTTAAACTTATGAAAATACATGGCTTATCAGTGCTAGCCTGACTCTGAGCAGAGGCGCCCTACATTCCAGTGATTAGTGCTTTTACATATTTATATATTTACAAAGCAGAGTCTAACAAAGAACTATGATCACCCTGACAATTCCCTCACTGCATAGGACACCTCCTGCTTCCAGAATGGGTAACAGCATCAGGTCTAGGATGAATGTGTAGGTATCCATATGGTAATCAAGACTTGCCTTAGGTAAGTATTAATCAAATAGTGTTTGGAGCATTGTAGAGAGTTCACAAGGTAGTTAGAATACTCTTAACCCTCTTCTCCTTTAGCCAAAAACAAAGGTTTCCCTTTTTTTTGTTTTAAATCAGTACTGATAAAAGTAATTCAGCAAACATAGGTAAACAAAAATAGCATTCAGTAGTCCGTCATGGACATGACTCGCAATCCATTAAACAAATCAATGTCTAACATCTCTCTAATAGACATTATAAAGACAAATTTAAAATAATTATCTAGCTCTTTAATTTTTCTGATAAAGCAAAATGTTAACAATAAGCTATTTTAACCAGAAGAGTAAAGCATTTAAAATTTTCCTTGCATGTATACATTTCTACTTATACTGTAGTGTCAATAGCTATCTTTGAAATCTGTACAATACTTCACTTCTTTCCAATTTTTCCTTTTTCAGTTCAGATTATATTTTGTCAGCAACAATATTTCAAGGGCACAATTAATATTTAGACTGATCTGTAGTGAGAGTAGGAATCAGGTTGAGGAGACTCTGGAGAGGTGGAGATATGCTCTAGAGAGCAGAGGAATGAGGGTCAGCAGGGCTAAGACAGAATATATGTGTGTAAATGAGAGGGATGGTAGAGGAATGGTGAGGATGCAGGGAGTAGAGTTGGTAAAGGTGGATGAGTTTAAGTACTTGGGATCAACAGTTCAGAGTAATGGTGAATGTGGAAGAGAGGTGAAGAAGAGAGTACAGGCAGGGTGGAATGGGTGGAGAAGAGTGTCAGGAGTGATTTGTGACAGACGGGTATCAGTAAGAGTGAAAGGGAAGGTCTACAAGAGTGTAGTGAGACCAGCTATGTTATATGGGTTGGAGACAGTGGCATTGACAAAAAGGCAGGAGTCAGAGCTGGATGTGGCAGAGTTAAAGATGTTAAGATTTGCAATCGGTTTGACTAGGATGGATAGGATTAGGAATCAGTATATTAGAGGGTCAGCTCATGTTGGACAGTTTAGAGACAAAGCAAGAGAGACGAGATTGCGTTGGTTTGGACATGTGCTGAGGAGGGATGATGGGTATATTGGGAAAAAGATGCTAAGGATGGAGCTGCCAGGTAAGAGGAATAGAGGAAGGCCTAAGATAAGGTTTATGGACGTGGTGAGAGAGGACATGCAGGCGGTTGGTGTGACAGAGCAAGATGCAGAGGATAGGAAGAAATGGAAAGAGATGATCCGCTGTGGCGACCCCTAATGGGAAAAGCCGAAAGAGAATGATGATGACTGATATTTCAAATGAATAACTTATCAGTTGCCAAATGAATTGGTATAGAGTGTATGGTTAGTGCAAAGATAACATGCTGCAAAAAGTAATATGCATCTTTTTGTGTGCTCTAGAGAGTGTCATTTGCAAGTAACATATATAATGTAGCATTTATAGAGCAGAAAACTTATGGATTCAGGTTGTTAAACTAAGTTATGCTTATAGGAGAGAATTTAGAAAGGGAGACAAGATGCAGTTAAAAATAAATAATGAGAAAAAAGAGAAGAGAGAGAGAAGAAAAAAGAAAAGTAAGAGAAAACACACATATACTATGTATGTTGACTGACAATATAAATATTTTATGTGCTGTGTAATCCTCCTTCTGTGAAAGAAAAGTACCCTGTTTTGCATACCTGAGGTAATGTGAAAACTCTCACGTGTCATCTGTTTCCAAAAAATATAGTTAAAGATTCCAGTAGTTAGTTACCTTTGTTTTAAAATTTTAAGCAGTAAAATTGGTCTTTTAAAGTAATGTTAAAACAATTCATATCATAGTAGATACTTTGAGAGATTTGGCTGTAACAGTATCAGTCTTTTTGACGTCTGTCCAGACATTTGTTTCTTTTGTTCTCTTGAGAGAAGGTGACATCCACTCCATGTCTTCTGGTAAAGTAATCACTTTATTATTTTTAATAAATGAAGAGGCTTCCTTTAAGTCATTAAACGTCCTCATCTCATTGGCATACAGTATTCTTATCTTAGCTGGATATGCAAGTTGTGCCTTGATGTTATTTTGTTTCAGAAATTTTATCATTGGCCACACTTTTTTCCTTTGTTCCATTATTCTGGATGAATAGTCATTATAAAATCTTATCAGGCTTTGTTTATATTTTTGGAGGTGCCTTCCTCCAAGCAGATCTTAAAATCAGTTCCTTGTCCATGTATGAAAGAAATTTTATAATTATTGACCTAGGAGGAGAGTTTGAGTTAGTGGCAGGTTTCCCAAGAGCTCTGTGCGCCCTTTCAATGCCAAAGGAAAGTCCTTCTTTTAAATTTAAAAAGTCAGGGATCCAGCTAGATAAAAAAGAAATAATATCCTCACCTTCTGTGTTTTCAGGTAATCCGAAAATCCTGATGTTATTTCTCCTCTCCCTATTTTCCAAGTCAACTACTTTATTAACCAACCGTTTTGCTTAAGAAGCAGTTCTTTCTGTGTTTCCTGTTCCTTAAGTCTGCTTTTTAAGTAAACCTCTATTCCTGTTATCCTTGTCGGGCATTGTTGTAGCATTTCCTTGAGTGTAAATTAGAAGAAGCACACCAGGATCCACTGAAATGAATTTATTTAGCGCTTTCGTTTTTTTGTAAAAACGTCATCAGAATCTTACAAAAAAACGAAAGTGCTAAATAAATTCATTTCAGTGGATCCTGGTGTGCTTCTTCTAATTTATCTTTACTGGTTTGGAGCTTTCTTTGTGTTTGGAGTATTTCCTTGAGAGTGCGATTTTCTAGGTTCTCTTTAAAATCATCCATCTACAAAGACAGCTCATGCAGGGTAGATGTCATATGTTGTAGTTCCTTCTTTAAAGCTGCATCCTTGAGTTGCTCATTTTAACAAGTGAATATATCTCCAAGCTTTTTGACAGGAAATTATTTGTAAAACTTCACCAACATTTCTAATTATGTAAATTAGTCCTTTATCTATAAGATTTTATACTTTAAAGAAAAAATATATATTTTTTCCTGTCTTATTTAACTAGTTATATGGAGCTCTAAAATACTGCTGCTTTCAGTTAACCATTCAGGCTCCACCCCCTCAGGCAATTTTAATTCAAGAGTTACTATATATTAATACTCACTGTCTTGCAGGCTTTGTTTAAAACTGTTAATTTTCTAAAATTAGCAGTTTTCTAAATAAACAGTCTGCCAATGCTTACTCTGTATTTTGATTTTGTTCTCTCAGTATTTTTACATTTACTGCCTTCAAGCCCTGAAGTGTAACTGTAAATAAATAGGAAACATCAAGGAAAAGTAAAAAACAAACAAAAAAAAAAACCCATTACCACGACACTGGGATACCGCATTGCAGTACATCGTAACAAAATACTAAGGCACAGCAATCCACAGCTCTTAGAAAAGATATTAAAATGAAATTATGCAATTTCAGTTCCAATGTTTTGCTATATCATTACAACAATGCTAAATTGAAAGACAGGTGAACTATCAATATTAATAAGAAATAAGACTTTATTGCTCTTATTTGGACAGGCTGCCAGAAACGGTTGCAGCATATCACATTTGCCTGATGGCATTACTTCTGCATACAGCAGACTGGAAATCTAAAGGCTGTTAGGAGCTTAAAAAAATAATACCTAGTTCTCAGTAGGAACTAGGACTAGTCAATGACCAGTGGTTTACAATATTTTTAAAAGTAAAATGACACTGTGGTTGGGAATACATGCGATGAAAAGAAAGTGGGTGTTACTTTTTTCAACCTGAATTCGGACTGAATTTTTAATGCTGGGGATGTCCCTTTAAGTCAGTGACACAACTAAAATTCAATACTCTGCCCCTGAAACACATTCCTTTCTGCTAACAAAATACAAACACAAAAGAAGCTTGACAACTGCTCACATATTGCTACTTCTTAGCTCAGTCACACAGCTAAAATTTGACTATCTCAGCAAAACACCATTCTTTCTGCTAACAAAAAATAGAAACAAGGGACGCTGTTCAACATCTCACACATCCTCAGTTCTTAGTGCAGTCACACAGCTAAAATTTGAGACTGTCTTACTGAAACACATCCTTTCTGCCAACAGATAAACACACATCCTGAGTTCTTAGCTCAGTTGCATAGGTAAAATTCAAGACTGTATCTCAGAAACACCATCTTTTCTGCTAACAAAAAAGAAGCTTGACAACTGCTCATGTATTCTCAGTTTTTCACTCAGTCATACAGCTAATAAAGACTCTGTCCAAAACAACATATTTTTTTGCTAACAAAAACAAAAGGAAAAGAAATTTTACAGTTGCTCACACATGCTGAGTTTTTAGTTCAGCTACACAGAAAATTCAAAACTCTGTTTCTCTCTCTGAAACACCATCCTTTCTGCTAACGAAAAACAAAAGAAGCTTGACTACTGCTCAGAAATTAATTCTTAGTTCAGTCACACAGCTAACATTTGAGTGTCTATCCAAAACACCTTCCTTTGTGCTAACAAAAAAAAAAAGAAGCTTGAAAACTGAGTTCTTAGCTCAGTCACAAAGCTTAAATTCAAGACTTTCACTCTGAAACATTCCTTCTATTAACAAAAAAACAAAACAAACAAAAAAAAAAAAAAACAAAAAACAAAGAAAAAGGTACTCAACGGCTCACAGTTCTTCCAGTTCCCAGCTCAGTCACACGGCTGAAATTCAAGACTGTCTCTCTGAAACACCACTCTTTCTACTAACAAAATAAATAAAATAAAGAAAAGCTGCCCTGCCATCTTGCATTCTTAGTTCAGTTACACATCTAAAACTGAAACCTGTCTCACTGAAACACCATTCTTTTTGCAAATAAATAAAAAAAGAAGCTTAACAAGTGCTCTCAATTCTGTTACTAGCTTAGCCACAAACCTAGAAATTCAAGTCTCTCTCTCTCTCTCTGAAACACCATCCTTTCTGCTAATAAAAAACAGATGGAGTTTGAGAACTGCTCACACATCTTGAGTTCTTATCTGAGTCACATAGTTAGAATTTAAAACTCTCTTTCTGTGAAACACCATCCTTTCTGCCAACAGCAACAAAAACATGCAGTTTAGAATCCACTCTTTCTGTATCTTGGTAACTAATTGAATCACTGATTTCATTGGTCTATTCAAACAGGAAAAGTTATTTAACTAGGTAACTATGATGTTTTTGCCCATCTGACGAAGTTCTATGAGACAAAAACATAAGGGGAAGTGTTTTTATCAGCGTTTATGTTATTTGTGGATGTGTGTTCCTTTTGCTGTGTTTGAACATTAAATCACTTGTGTGTTGGAACTGCTGGTCTCCGGTGACTAATTTCGGATTACATTTATTGGACCCATTCTCCACCCAGAACTCCACCTATTTCCTACCACTCTTAAAGGCATACATATAGACATAACCTGGGAAGAAGAATACACACACACACAATTCCTAAATTATCAATCTGCATTTAAGCACTTAAACTTTCTTTCATGTCTTACATTAAATTACATTACGTTAAATACTGTTTTAAGTTTTTTTTTTTTTTTTTTTTTGTGGAACAGCGATTTTTTTCCCTGGGGGAAAAAAAATCACTTTTCCAAGTGTTCGGGATTGTTAACGTTCAGTGAACTAGGGCTGATGAATCAGCGTTTGCTTTCTTAAGCATTCGCTGATTTAATATAGACCTCAATAATCTACCCCAACTCCCATACCATAACTCCCTACTCCAATAAAATACCAACCTTTGCCAACGCTGAAATTATAATAGGTTTACTAAAAAGAAACAACCACAAGTCCATATGTATCGCTACCCTCTATATTCCCCCTGGTGATAATATCGAAACTCTTGAAAACATCTTGTCCTGGTTCTCCTCCAATATAAAAAATGAAACCTATATACTTGGTGATACCAACATCAACTGGAATACTATTAACTCTGAAGCCCCGTCCCACACAATCAACCTGTACAACTTCTCCCAACTAATACAATCTCCAACAAGACCAATAAAGATAGTACCTCTGCTACCATCATTGACTGGATCCTAATAACTCACCCAAACCTTATCACCAAAGCCGGAACATTACCTGATCCTCTCAGTGATCACCTACCAGCCTTCTCTGACTGTCTCCCATCTCCACTGCATAAACACCACTACATCCAAACCTGCAATCTCTCCTCTTTCAACCCTCTAACTTTCTCCAAATGCTTAAAGCATATTGACTGGTCCCCGCTAAAAACCCTTCCTCTAGATTATGCCGTTTCCTACTTTAACCACGCATTCCTAACCCTTCTCAATCAACAAGCCCCCCTCAAACCAAATGCATCAAAACCAATCCCTGCCCATGGTTATCAAAAGATACTAAACTAGCCTTGCACCAGAGGGACAAAAAATGGAAACAATATCAAAAATATAAAAACCCTAACACCCTCCTAGACTATAAGCAACTATGAAACTCCACAAAAAAACTAATAATTAAAGACCGCAAAGCCCACTACTCCATACTCCAGTCTTTGCACACAACAAATCCCAAAAAATCTGGGACTCCATCTCATCCATTCTGCATCCTGGCAACAAAGAAAACCCCTGCCCAGACCCCAACCTCTCCAACATTGAAACAGCCAGACAGTTCAACTCATTCTTCATAGACTGCATAGCTAAATTATCAGCCTCCTTCCCACCCCCCTCCTCCATCACCACCCCCTCCTGCCTCAACACCACCCCAATCATCAACCTTTCTCCACATCCTTCTGCCTCAAGCCCATCCCCACAAGCACTATAAAAAGACTTCTCCTCAAATTCAAACCCTGTCGCAATGCACCCAACAACCTTCCACCCACCTTCCTCAAACAATCTGCAGACAGCATTGCCTATCGCATCTCTATTCTTATAAATAGAGCCATACAAGAATCATATATCCCTTCCATCTGGTGCCATGCATACATCATCCCCATCCACAAAGGTGGCAAAAATACTGATACCACCAACTTCAAGCCTATTGCCATCCTTTCTCCTCTTTCTAAAATACTAGAGAAAACAATACAAGCACAACTCATGGCACACCTAACACTAAACAATCTCCTCTCCCGTACCCAACATGGCTTTCACCCTGGCCACAGCACCATGACTGCCCTTCTTTCCTTTCTTGAAACTATAAACCTCGAATGTGACTGAGGCAAGTTCTTATCCACATTATTCCTAGATCTGTCAAAGGCCTTTGACACCATCTCACACACCCTACTTATATCCCAACTCTCCACCCTACACCTCTCTTGCACCACCATTGCCTGGTTTTCCATCTACTTATCCAACCACCAACAAGCTGTTCAATGGAAAATGTCAACCTCTCCCTTCCTTCCTACACCCACAAGTGTCCCACAATGTTCTGTTCTTGGCCCTCTTCTCTTCAACCTATTCATTAACAACTTTCACCAATCCATCCCAGACTCATCTATCATCCAATATGAAGATGACTCAGCAATCATCTGCTCAGCCTTCTCCCCCTCCAAGCTCCTAGCAAAAACCCAACTAGCCCTCTCCAAAACAGAAACCTAGATGCAGTCTAACCATCTGGCACTAAATGCAAATAAAACCAAACTAATATTTTTTTCCCCTATCAAAAACTCCATTGACAAATCCACATTCACCATACAAAGCCAAAACAACACCCTCCTTGAAATCGTTCAGAACACCAAGCTTCATGTCATCATTATTGATAAAAAACTAAAATCTGACACCCACATCCGCTCTGCAATCAAGAAAACGCACCAAAAGTTAGGTCTCTTCTACAGGCACAACTGCTTTCTAAGCCTCTCTACCAGTCAAACTCTTGCATCCACCTTCCTACTTCACTCCATTATGTATGGTGCCCCTCTTTTCACCAATCTCCATCTTGGCCTTCGGTCCAAACTTGAATCCTGCTACCGCAAGATCTCAAAATTTGCATCCAATTCAAAAAACTCATCCCACCACTACCACTCCCTCCTCACCCTCAACTGGCTTGAACTACCCAACTACCTCAGTTACCTACAACTCACCATTGCCCACAAGCTCAACTTTAAACCTGCCAACTGCCCAGCTCTCGTTACTTCCTTAAAACCTTACATTCCCAACCACTCACTCAAATCCAGACACCAAAATCTCCTTCAGGTCCACAAACCTGCATGACCTCCTGGCCATCTACTGCTGTCCCCCTCCTTAGCTAAACAATGGAACTCTCTTCCTACACACATACACAACCTATCTAACCATACAAATTTCAAATCTCAGCTACTCTCTCATCTTTCTTCTAAATGGGAATGTCCTTGCCACGCTCCAACTTAAACCCCATCCCCATTCCACCTTGCACTGACTCATCCAGCTGCCTCTACTATTACTTCATCCCACCCAAAACAATCCCTCCCCTACCAAAAACTAATTTTCTCTCAAATATCTATTGTACTATACTCTCCAATCTCAATTATACTATTATCCTCTCCATGCATAATATTTTCCTAACATACTAATGGCTAGTAGCTATATATTTTGAAATGTTAAACCTACAACTGAGTTTATAACAAAAATATTCATTTTATGTAAATGTTGAAATTTCTGTATTGAATTATGTCTTTCATTTTTGTAACATTGTGACAAGCCAAGATAAGCTATCTGTAAATGTTTAATTAGCTGTATGAACTATGTCCTTTGGTAACATGTGAAATATAACTTGCAATTATTGTGGAGCTTTTCTCCCCGGGCCTCCACTGAAAATGGGCTCTTCTTGGCCCAGTGGACTTCCCCCGTGATCAAACTTAAATAAAATAGAATAAAATTAAAATTACTGGATCCGTACTCTTCCTGTTTAACACATCTTACCATACATCACTCATTTTTGTACACATTTCTCCCACTATGTGCTCCACCTCTAACGATTCAAATCACTGCACTTTACCACTAATCACTTCCAGTATATACAAAGACTCACCCAATCCTTACTTCAAATTCAAATTACTAAACCCTCCAGTTACCATACCAAAATAAAACTAACTGCTTCAGTTAATCCAAAAGAATCAAACCAAAGATATCCATTTTCCCTCTCTTACTAGTCTGTGGGGATATTCATCCCAACCCTAGCCCATCCTCTCACACTGTCTCCCCAGTAGCCTTCAAAACTCCTCCCAGGCCAAATCCCCTCCTATACAGCCCACCCACCTCCTTCTAAAACAGGGACCACACCACCATCACCAAAATCATCAAAACCCAACCCACATAACTCAAACTCACCTAAGCAGCTTCACTTCAGTTCCTTAATCACTCATAGCATCTATAATACATTTCAGAACCCATGCTTGGATTTCCCACAATACACCAGATATTCTTGCCATAATTGAAAAATGGATAAAACCCAATTTACCTGACAATGAAATATCACTCCCTGCTTATAATATCATCAGGGCTGACAGAACTCAAAAAAGTGGAGAAGTAGCTTTACTATACTCTGACTATTTTGAAATCCTACTTACAATAAACCTATTCCAAAATGTCATAATGATGAGCACCTCATCTTCCATCTAAAACTAAATGACCATAAGAAATTATGTATTATAGCTCTCTATATTCCCCAAAGACAAGAAAATCTGCCTCAGCAATCCCAAACTATATCAGTCTTACAACCCTAAAAAAATCTGGTTTTCCATAAAGAATATACTTCACCCTGGAACATACAACAACTATTTCTAAAATAGCTGCTCAATTTAACACACATTTTATAAAAAAAAACATTAAAGCCCTTACTAAAGATTTTCTTCCCAACAATCCTGACATGCCCTCTCCTCAAGACAGCAACCCCCCCCCCATTTCACCCTAAAACTCATCCTAACCTCTTACATCAAATTTCTTCCTCTTAAACTGAAACTCTGTTCTACTTCAGTAGATAAGCTCCTAGCAGAATACCTCAAGCTGTGTGCCAATTCCATAGCCAATCCTGTGTTTCTTATAATTAACAGATCTGTCAAGAAATCATACTTTTTTTTCCTATGGAAAAAATTCTTCATCATCCCCCTTCTTAGTGGAGGAATCTCATCTGATACAACCAGTTTCAGACCTATGCACCACATTATCCTCTTTGTCAAAAATTCTGGAGAAATATATTCACAAGTAACAACTTCAACATATTCTTCAGGAAAAGTTCCTGACCCGTAGAAAGCATGTTTTTCAGACCTACCCATAACACTACCACAGTCTTATGAACTTTCACAGATACTATTAACAAATCCAGAGATGAATAATACATTTTTTGTCATAGTTTAGGTTAGTTTAGTATTGGTTTTAAAATAGTTTTTCCCTGTCTATGACTTTGGACTGCCTGTTTAGTTAGTTAATTTAGTGTGTTAATTAATTGGTGGGGATAAGTCACACAATTTAACTGTTTAATTATAGAAACTGTTAAAGTAATTGGAACTATTATTGTTCTGATGAAGTCTGAGTAATTCAGGGATGGAAACATATGTATTTATGTTGGAGTGTGCTTAACAACTCGGCTTTGTGACATTAAAGAATGGTTCTAAATGATATTCTTCAGTGATTTTCCTTTGTTGGTATTTCAAGCATTTATCTTGGTTTTTGGGATTCCTTGGTGTGGTTCAATAAATCAATCAATAAATCAGTCAATCAATATATTTAGTATTCAGTCAGAAAATGTTACTTCTGATGAACAATATAAGATTAAATAAGAAAGGAGAAAAGTACATGTTGATCAATGTAAGATTAAATAAGAAGCTAGAGTTACCTTGGCAGATTCCTTTCCATGTCTGCCTACCTATTAGTATAACACTACAAAACTGAATGCAGCTGCAATGGAGTAATCCTTAATGTTGATTGCAAGGAACAGAATTAAAGGTTGTTGAATTTTTCAGTAAAGATAAAAATAGGACTGGGACATGACAGGCATGCTGTCTCTAAAGAAGGTTTACTAAGTACTGGTTAAATCTGATCTCTGTCTCTAAAAAAAATCCTACCCAACAAATAAGCAGTGTTAGAGGTCTAGGTCTATTTGGTAGATTTTATAGTCTCTCCCTTTGCTTTCCAAAAATGTTTTGCTAGGAGGACATTGCTCTTTGATTTCTTGGCTTATAGTCTGTATATTTGCAATGCTTTCTTGTCATTTGCTGTTTATTTTACTTTAAATTACTTGCATTACCTTAAATTTGTTTCTTTTTTCGTGGATTTTTTTTTTCAGTTGTTGGTTAGTACCAGTTATCATGCATTTGTGGAGTACTGTGTGACTACAAACAGATTAACTGTATCTGAACTATCGGAGGAAATAAGTAATGACATTTTTATTTAAAGTAAGTGTGAAGATTGGGTGAATATAGGTGAAGGGTGCCTGCCTAACCAGTTAGAATTTTGGAGATAATTCTGTCATCTGTATATATTAATGTAAACCACAGGCTTGTTGTCTTAAATGGTAAAAATAGTGTTACATGTGGAACTGGAAAACATGTAACAACAGTGCACTCTGCTGACCAAGTAAAGTATGTTGTGACCCTTTGACTTAAACATGGCTCCGGCCGGTCTAGCTGAAGGAATTCTTGCTATTGTTTTAATGGCCAGAATTTGCATGCATAAATGTCCTTTATTGCTCTGGTTTCTACCCAGAGGTGAAGAATGTAAATGTAGTTTCTGTTAGCCTGGGAACCCAGGGAAGTGTGAAGAATGATGTAATGTGAACCAGGAATGTGATTTAAAAAAAAAGAGAGAATCAGAGAGCATAATGCATTTTTGTCTTGATTATTCAACTCATCAGCACTTTGCTTGTGTTCAAAATGTAAGTTTATCTTAGACTTGTGTGTTCTCTTAGAAATAGCTAGAAACTAGAAAGATTAGACTAAGTGTTTTTCTGTGATATCAGAACTGTACTACTGAATTATTTTAAGTATTTCTCCGTGATCTCTGAACTCTTGACTAGCACTGTGTAGTAAAAAGTATTGTCATGTGTTTTGACTATTTGTTATTAAATATTTTAAACCCTTTCAACTGTGGCTGTTTTTGTAGAGATAATTTAATCTCTTTAGAGTACTTGCATGCCTTTGGTAAAATTGTGCAAAGCTACTCAAATAGCTTTAGCCCTGGGTTATACTACCAATTGGATAATAATATTGCACAGTAATAATTGGACACCCTTTTAAGGGCCTTTGTATAGCTGGTAAATATTAATGGTGGTGGCAGCTGGTACTATGTATAGTCTGGGAAAAAAGGGCACAGCTGGAGAACCTGTGCCGGCCTTCCCCAGGAGTGTCTCAAAGTGTGTGTGTGTGTGTGTGTGTGTGTGTGTGTGTGTGTGTGTGTGTGTGTGTGTGTGTGTGAGCTACTTGGGCAGGGACACGAAGCACTGGTTGAACAGAGAGGGTGCTGGAGGTTTTAGCCTGCCCACTAGGCTGAGATCTGGACCCTATAGCTGTGCCAGTGGGGATCTTATTGGGGACCTGGAGATCAAGGGAGCAACCAGCCCCAGACCGACTGTGATCTCTGTGTGCTCTTAAGGGAAATTACACTTTACTGTGTGTATTTGTTATCCTTTCAGCCTATATGAGACGCCCCTCACTGGATTGAGGCTCCTTGATTGCTGGGCAGGGCACGGTGTCACAGTAAGCATAATGTGATAAAATCTAATCTGTAAAAGCTGCAGGTAAAACTAATCACTTTGTCACTCTTGTCATCTGAAATACTGTGGCTTTTCAGTTGCATATTTTTTTATTTAAATTTGATTTTAGAAGTCCCTTCCATTAGTATCTCATCTGTATATAGTAATATCCACCACAAGATGATACTGGGGAGGCCATCCCCTTAGACTGAAAAAGCTTACTGTACTTCTTTCCATATCTGCCTACCTATTAAGTACATGCTGCAATACCTACAGCATTACCCCTCGTTTTCCACCAACTTAGTCTTAAAAATCTCTGAACTATTCCTAGTGTTGTTCCATAAAGACAGTAGAGAAGACCTAGGCAGGCCAAAAGGGATGTATATGTGTGTATATGTATATATATATATATATATATATATATATATATATATACACATATATATCCACAAAAAGTACAAAACAGATGAAAATAATCCAAATGCATAAAAAGTAAAGGAAGCAACAGACCACGGCTGTAGAGAATGCAAAACAGTTTAATCCACAACGAACATAGAATGGTGAGCGCTTTCGTGGGCCAAGCCACTTCATCAGACATTGAAACAAAGTATAAAATTCCTTTATATATCATCCTACACTTACCAATTGGGACCCCACCTTAATTTAAAGTCACAGGTCATTCCATGTGCAAATGAAAGACAGCATATAAAAACAGCATATAAAAACAGTATATAAAACATATAGGAAACAACACATTTAAAAACATGAACCAACATTTTTAAGAACTAAAACACACCAAAGGTATATTAATGTTTCACTTTAACAAGTGTCTTCCTAGGAGAATGGGCTTGATGTTCATTTTGTCATTAAGCCCCCTGCCCATACTGGCCCTAAATCTCACAATCCATTCAAGTTCTTTCATCTCAACTTTCAATCTCACATCACCCCCCAGAGGTTTGTCCACAACTCTGTCAATGGTCATGAAGGTGAACCTACGTGTATCACCAAAGGTTCCTACATGTCTAGCTAAGGCATTCGTCTCTGCCTTCATCCCTATATCATAGAAGTGCTCCCGCATGCGATCTCTCAACCTCCTGGTCATCATCCATACATGGAATGATGCACAGGCCACACAATGGGCCAAGTACACAATGTTTGTACTTTTACAGTTTGCAGAGAGTTTACACTAAAACACTCTATCCATATCAGGATGCTTGAATTCTCCACTACAATCTATGTACATACAAAAATTGCAGGATTTACAGGGAGCGGTACAACCTTTACTCCCACTAACAGGATCCTTTGCCAGGCCATGTTGTGACCTAGGTCTACACAGGATCCTTTTCAAGTTCTTTTTATTTTTATACACAAACTTTGGGGTATCACCTACTAGACCTTTAATAGCATCATCAGCACACAGGATATTCCAATTCCTGTGAAAAATGTTTTGTAGAAGCTTGATGTTACTGGAGTAAGTTACTGACATTCTCATTTGTCCATCCATAGTCCCTACCCTCCGTACTGGCCGTTCACCATCAGAGAAGTATGGTCTACCCTCTGTGCTCTTACATTCCATTACACCCCTCAGGGTGTCCTGAAGTTCAGTGGGGGCATAACCCCTCTGTGAGAACCTAATTCCCAGATCACCCAACTCACTTTCAAATGTAACCTGATCGGCTGTCAACCTAGAAGTCCTCAGTCCCTGCCCCCTCACAATGTTCTTAAAAATGTGTTGGGGATGCATGCTCTTTCTGTGTAAATAACTATTTCTATAGCAGTTCTTTCTGTGTATTTCTGTTTTAAATTGTCCATCATCCTTCTGTATAACCTTCACATCCAGGAAGTCAACTGTACTAAAAGAGCTCTTCATGGTGAACCTCAGGAAACTGGTGCATCTATTCAAATGTGAAAAAAAAGGGGCAAAAGTAGACTCATCCCCCTCCCACAAGATAAAGAGGTCATCTACAAACCTCCTATAGAATTTCAAGTGTTTGCCATATTCTCCCAACAGAAATTCCTTCTCCCAATGGGCCATAACAATCTTGGCGTAGCCATTGGCACACGAAGTGCCCATGGCCATGCCATCCAACTGCTTGTACAGTGTGCCTTCAAAGTTATTTTCCAAAATGAGCTCCATTAGAAGAGATAAAAAATCAACACATCGCTGATTGTACATCCCATCTTCCAGTAGGTATTCCTTAAAATATTCAACCCCCACCTTGTTGGGAATAACAGTAAACAATGACTGCACATCCATGGTAATGAGCAGCAACCTATCATCACTCACATACGTATTAATGAATGAATATAGATCCCTCAAGAAATTTTCTGTAACTAACAAAATATTAGAATTTCTCCTCAGGACAGGTTTCAGGTGTCGCTCTATGTAGATAGATAGTTAGTGTTTCTGTAGACCAGCCCCTCCCTGACACAATGGTGGTTCCAGGGTTTTTTGTGAATTTTAGGAAGACCCTGTATTATAGGTACCACAGGACATTCAACAATAAAATAATTAAATAAATCAATGCTAATAACATTGCACTGTAGACATTCAAATGCAGCATTATATATAGAGTCACTGCACCTATGTACCTGTTGAAAATCCACTTTACGATAGAACTTTATATCATTTAGGCCCTTCCACTGAGAGATTACCTTCTGCCATGTCCAAGCACCACTTGTAACAAAATACAACCACAAAAAGTACAATACAGGTGATGCTGGTAAACTGCACTTCCAAAAAATAATTCAAATGCATAAAAAGTAAAGGAAGCAACAGACCACGGCTGTAGAGAATGCAGAATAGTTTAATCCACAATGAACATAGAATGGTGAGCGCTTTCGTGGGCCAAGCCACTTCATCAGACATTGAAACAAAGTATAAAATTCCTTTATATATCATCCTACACTTACCAATGGTGGTAATGGATTACTCCTATTATAGGGACACTATGCTCAACATGTTGAATGATATAAAGTTCTATCATAAAGTGGATTTTCAACAGGTACATAGGTGCAATGACTCTATATATAATGCTGTATTTGAATGTCTACAGTGCAATGTTATTAGCATTGCTTTATTTAATTATTTTATTGTTGAACGTCCTGTGGTACCTATAATACAGGGTCTTCCTAAAATTCACAAAAACCCCCTGGAACAACCAATGAGACCCATTGTGTCAGGGAGGGGCTGGTCTACGGAAACACTATCTATCTACGTAGAGCGACACCTGAAACCTGTCCTGAGGAGAAATTCTAATATTTTGTTAGATACAGAAAATTTCTTGAGAGATCTATATTCATTCATTAATACGCATGTGAGTGATGATAGGTTGCTGCTCATTACTGTGGATGTGCAGTCATTGTTTACTGTTATTCCCAACCAGGTGGGGGTTGAATATTTTAAGGAATACCTGCTAGAAGATGGGCGATGTGTTGATTTTTTATCTCTTCTAATGGAGCTCATTTTGGAAAATAACTTATTTTTGTTTGAAGGCACACTGTACAAGCAGTTGGAAGGCGCAGCCATGGGCACTTCGTGTGCCAGTGGCTACACCAGTATTGTTATGGCCCATTGGGAGAAGGAATTTCTGTTGGGAGAATATGGCAAATGCTTGAAATTCTATAGGAGGTTTGTAGATGACCTCTTTATCTTGTGGGAGGGGGATGAATCTACTTTTGCCCCTTTTTTTCACATTTGAATGGATGCACCAGTTTCCTGAAGTTCACCATGAAGAGCTCTTTTAGTACAGTTGACCTCCTGGATGTGAAGGTTATACAGAAGGATGATGGACAATTTAAAACAGAAATACACAGAAAGGATTGCTATAGGTCACAACATGGCCTGGCAAAGGATCCTGTTAGTGGGGGTAAAGGTGGTACCGCTCCCTGTAAAGCCTGCAATTTCTGTATGTACATAGATTATAGTGGAGAATTCAAGCATCCTGATATGGATAGAATGTTTAAGTTTAAACTCTCTGCAAACTGTAAAAGTACAAACATTGTGTACTTGGCCCATTGTGTGGCCTGTGAGTCATTCCATGTAGGGATGACGACCAGGAGGTTGAGAGATCGCATGCGGGAGCACTCCTATGATATAGGGAGGAAGGCAGAGATGAATGCCTTAGCTAGACATATAGGAACCTTTGGTGATACACATAGGTTCACCTTCACGGCCATTGACAGAGTTGTGGACAACCTCGGGGGGTGATATGAAATTGAAAGTTGAGACGAAAGAACTTGAATGGATTGTGAGACTTAGGGCCAGTATGGGCAGGGGGCTTAATGACAAAATGAACATCAAGCCCATTTTCCTAGGAAGAGACTTGTTAAAGTGAAACATTAATATACCTTTGGTGTGTTTTAGTTTTTAAAAATGTTGGTTCATGTTTTTAAATGTGTTGTTTCCTATATGCTATTTTATATACTGTTTTTATATGCTGTTTTTATATGCTGCCTTTCATTTGCACATGGAATGACCTGTGACTTTAAATTAAGGTGGGGTCCCAATTGGTAAGTGTAGGATGATATATAAAGGAATTTTATACTTTGTTTCAATGTCTGATGAAGTGGCTTGGCCCATGAAAGCACTCACCATTCTATGTTAGTTGTGGATTAAACTATTTTGCATTCCCTACAGCCGAGGTCTGTTGCTTCCTTTACTTTTTATGTATATAAATATATATATATATATATATATATATATATATATATATATATATATATATATATTTATTTGTGTGGGTGTGTGTTGGCCACACCTGTTGCCTTTACTCCAAATACTTTTCTTTTCAATTCTTCCTTTTTCTCCATTGGTCTTGAAAGATGCTCACTAAACCACAGGGAGTAACTTTGTTTACATAAATTATACCAGTCACAGGATCTAAGTGACAAGACTCAATCTCTTCTTCTCTCTGATTACATTAACCACTATCTCACTGCCCCCCTCTGCCACAGTTTCATCACTCTCTTCTCGCCTCATCTATCCAAAACCAATACTTTTTATAACTGTCCAAGTAGTCCC
Organism: Protopterus annectens; assembly: GCF_019279795.1. Lineage (NCBI taxonomy): Eukaryota > Metazoa > Chordata > Ceratodontiformes > Protopteridae > Protopterus > Protopterus annectens. The sequence continues at coordinate 540,401,612 of NC_056745.1, read as the reverse complement.
AAACATTGCCACTTCCCTAATTACATTACTTTAATTCTCAATCTTAAATGTAACAATACTTTTATAGTTGTTCTACTATGAACATATCATACTATATTACATTATCCACCCCCTTACCCCCTCTCTAATATTTCCATAGTTAAGCTGTCTCTTCTTTTATTTTATTTATTTATTTTATTTTACATTTGTTTACCGGGAAAGTCCGACTGGAACAAGGTCCATTTACACCAGAGGCCCGGGGAGAAAAGTTCCATCACATAACAGTACAAATGCAACAAATGACAAAAAAAATTCTGTACAGAGGCATATATACAATCAGAGCTCCATGTCTTTATATGACAACACATAATCCATGAATGACAGAACATTTCTATACAGTGGCATATATACAATCAAGGAGATTTTTCGTACCTTAGTTTGATTTGAGCAAGCTTGGTATATAGATAGCAAAACTTTGAATTCCCTATTGGTAGTACAAAGCATAAAAATGAAGGAATGGAATCTGGAAAATAATGCTATTTGGGAGATATGTCATAGCGTGAGAAATAGTTTGTAGGATAGTAGTTCCTGATAGGGAGTATTTGAGTAGTACGGAATAGCGGAGGTAAGCAGTGAGGAGATGAGGTGTGGCAAGTTAGGAGGAGAGCAGAAAAGATTTTATGTAATAACAGGGACAGAGCCATGATTGCAATAGGTGAGACTTTAGTGATGTCTTGAAAAGTGAGATGGATGGTGCAGAGGAGATACTTTGGGGAAGGTTATTCCATTCCCTAGCAATGGTGTGGGGGAACAGACTTTTCCCTGCAGTGTTATTGGCTTTGGTTATGCAGAGCAGGGTTTTGTTGGATGAGCGTAGAGGGCGATTTGCAGAATATTGGTTTAGAAGTTGGTTTAGGGCTGGGGTTTTCTGAGGGTTCCTTATTATGTTGAAGGTGAGGACTAATTGGTGATAGCTAATTAGCTGATGGAGTTCTAACTACTGTAGTTGCTTCAGGGAAAGACAGTGATGACTTCTAAAAGTGGAGCTGTTAGCGAATTTTGCAATTTTATTGTAACATGACTCTAGTTTGTTTAGGTCTGTTTTCCTGATATGAGTTAGGATTGGTGAGGCATACATTAGGGTAGACAAGAGGTGGGTTTGGGCTACGAAGATTCTAGCTTGGTCCGATAGGAATTATTTGTATAGGGTTCCTAGTTTCTTATGTATCTTTGTGATGGTTTGTGAGATATGGATATTAAAGATTACATTGTTATCTATTTCAACCCCGAGCAGCTTAGTGTGAGGGGAGGGGGAGATTGTGGTCCCATTTTTGTTGGTGATAGTGAGGGCAGGAGGTGTGGATTTGGATTTATTGGGGGTAAAAAGGAGTAATTTGGTCTTGTTGGGGTTTAGAATGAGTTGGATATCGGTAATCCATTGTTCCACGGAGCAGAAGGATTCTTGGGTAAACTTTTGAAGAGTGGTTATGGATGGGGCTGAGCAGATTAGGGTGGAGTCATCTGCGTACTGTATAAGTGATGCATGCAGGGTGGAAGTATGTAGTTTGTTAGTGAAAATGGTTAATAGTAGAGGACCCAGTACTGATCCTTGTGGGATGCCTATAGTAGTTGGTAATAGAGGAGATAGACTGTTTTCTGTCGGAGAGATAGCTTTTAAACCATGAAGTAGTAGAGGGGGCAAAGGATAAGGTTGACAGAGTGTCTAAGAGTAGGTTACGGGAGACCATATCAAATGCTTTTGATAGATCTAGGAATATGGCTTAGACAAATTTGTCGTTGTTTCTTAGTTGGTTAATCTGATTGGTAAGGGAGAGTAGAGCAGTGGTTGTGCTATGGTTTGGGTGGAAACCATGATGTGTGGGGGAGAGGAGGTTATGTGAGGCTAAGAAGAGCATTACCTGGGTGTGAATACATTTCTCCAGAAGCTTGGAAAGGGGGGACAAGATAACAATTGGATGGTAGTTTGATAGTTCATAGGAGTTTCCACCTTTGTGAAGGAGAATTATATGTGACACTTTCCATAGATGGGCTACGTAGGTTTCTTTTATAGAGTGGTTTATAAGAATTGAGACAGGGTAAGCTAGTGATTCTGCAGCTAATTTTAGAAAATTTGTGGGAAAACCATCTGCTGCGAGTGTGGTGGGTTTTATTTTAGAGAGTAGTTTTTTAACTGAAGAGGTTGGTACAGGTGAGAGTGTGAGTATGTTAGTTTGTTCTACAGTTGGGGTGGTTTTAGTGTTCTTGTTGGATAGTTGGATAAATAGTGCGAGGATAGATTCTGTGAAGGGATGGTTGAATTCTGAAGCTATGCTATCATTATCAGAATTGTTGTTGGGAGATGGGGTGGTGGTTTTGCCTGGTTTTAGAAGGGTATTGATGGACTGCCAGAACTTTTGGGGATTTCTAGAGTGCTTGTTTTGGATGTCTAAGAAGTAATTCTTTTTATCTACTTTTGTTTGGGTTTTGGCCTTATTTCTGTCTGTCTTGGATAGTGTTATTCTTTTTCCAGTTTTTCCATGCATTGTCTCTGTCTTTTATTAAGGCTTTTGTTGTCCTATTTAGCCATGGGGCATAGTTAACTTTAGTCCTGAGTTTCCTGATGGAAGCTAGTATATTTAGTACATTCATAAAAGTAGTATTAAAAAACATCAGCTGCCTGGTCTGAAGGTAGAGTTTTTAGTGGATTCCAGTCCTGTTGCTGAAGCATATTGTTAAGAGTTTGTGGATTGACTTTGTGCTCGTCCCTAGTCTCCTTGAATAGCATGGGTTTGGGTATTTTTGCCTGTTTACCAAAAAGGAATGTGGGGCAGTGGTCACTCAATTTATCAGGTAAGCAGCCCACATAATAATTTTCTGTGGGGATATTAACTAGTGTCCAATCTAGAATGGAAGTTCTATTGGATTTTTTGTCTACTCTGGTGAGATCTTGGATTAGTTGTGTGAATCCAAATAAGTTAATATGGTTTGAGAGGTTGTTGGAGTTGCAGGCTAGCCAGTTTAAGTTTAGGTTGCCTAACAGGACGGTTTCTTGGGGGAGGTTGATTTTGGCCCATTGTAGTATCTCTTCTATTATAGGTGAGTTATTTCCTGGAGGAATATAACTACAGAGGATGTTGATAGCAGGATGGTTTCTTGGGGTAGGTTGATTGTGGCCCATTGTAGTATCTCTTCTATTATAGGTGAGTTATTTCCTGGAGGAATATAACTACAGAGGATGTTGATAGCAGGATGGTTTCTTGGGGTAGGTTGATTGTGGCCCATTGTAGTATCTCTTCTACTATAGGTGAGTTATTTCCTGGATGAATATAACTACAGAGGATGTTGATAGCAGGATGGTTTCTTGGGGTAGGTTGATTGTGGCCCATTGTAGTATCTCTTCTGTTATAGGTGAGGTATTTCCTGGAGGAATATAACTACAGAGGATGTTGATAGCAGGATGGTTTCTTGGGGTAGGTTGATTGCGGCCCATTGTAGTATCTCTTCTATTATAGGTGAGTTATTTCCTGGAGGAATATAACTACAGAGGATGTTGATAGCAGGATGGTTTCTTGGGGTAGGTTGATTGTGGCCCATTGTAGTATTTCTTCTATTACAGGTGAGTTATTTCCTGGAGGAATATAACTACAGAGGATGTTGATAGCAGGATGGTTTCTTGGGGGAGGTTGATTTTGGCCCATCGTAGTATCTCTTCTATTATAGGTGAGTTATTTCCTGGAGGAATATAACTACAGAGGATGTTGATAGCAGGATGGTTTCTTGGGGTAGGTTGATTGTCGCCCATTGTAGTATCTCTTCTATTATAGGGGAGTTATTTCCTGGAGGAATATAACTACAGGGGATGTTGATAGCAGGATGGTTTCTTGGGGTAGGTTGATTGCGGCCCATTGTAGTATCTCTTCTATTATAGGTGAGTTATTTCCTGGAGGAACATAACTGCAGAGGATGTTGATAGCAGGATGGTTTCCTGGGGTAGGTTGATTGTTGCCCATTGTAGTATCTCTTCTATTATAGGTGAGTTATTTCCTGGAGGAATATAACTACAGAGGATGTTGATAGCAGGATGGTTTCTTGGGGTAGGTTGATTGTGGCCCATTGTAGTATCTCTTCTAATATAGGTGAGTTATTTCCTGGAGGAATATAACTACAGAGGATGTTGATATCAGGATGGTTTCTTGGGGTAGGTTGATTGTGGCCCATTGCAGTATCTCTTCTATTACAGGTGAGTTATTTCCTGGAGGAATATAACTACAGAGGATGTTGATAGCAGGATGGTTTCTTGGGGTAGGTTGATTGTGGCCCATTGTAGTATCTCTTCTATTATAGGTGAGTTATTTCCTGGAGGAATATAACTACAGAGGATGTTGATAGCAGGATGGTTTATTGGGGTAGGTTGATTGTGGCCCATTGTAGTATCTCTTCTATTACAGGTGAGTTATTTCCTGGAGGAATATAACTACAGAGGATGTTGATAGCAGGCTGGTTTCTTGGGGTAGGTTGATTGTGGCCCATTGTAGTATCTCTTCTATTATAGGTGAGTTAGTTCCTGGATGAATATAACTACAGAGGATGTTGATAGCAGGATGGTTTCTTGGGGTAGGTTGATTTTGGCCCATTGTAGTATCTCTTCTATTAGAGGTGAGTTATTTCCTGGAGGAATATAACTACAGAGGATGTTGATATCAGGATGGTTTCTTGGGGTAGGTTGATTGCGGCCCATGGTAGTATCCCTTCTATTATAGGTGAGTTATTTCCTGGATGAATGTAACTACAGAGGATGTTGATAGCAGGATGGTTTCTTGGGGTAGGTTGATTGTGGCCCATTGTAGTATCTCTTCTATTATAGGTGAGTTATTTCCTGGAGGAATATAACTACAGAGGATGTTGATAGCAGGATGGTTTCTTGGGGTAGGTTGATTGCGGCCCATGGTAGTATCCCTTCTATTATAGGTGAGTTATTTCCTGGAGGAATATAACTACGGAGGATGTTGATTCTCTTTTTGGTTTTAAGGGACATAACAGAGCCTAATGTTTCTGCATTCTGGAATTTGGGAAGTGGGTTTTTTAGTGGTTGGAGGTTGAGTGTATTTTTAAATAAGATTGCAACTCCACCTCCCTTTTTGGTACTTCTATCTTGTCTTAGGATGTTATAGCCTGGGAGAAGAATTTCTTTGTTTTGTGTGGCAGATTTTAGCCAGGTCTCTGAAATGGTTAGTATGTCTGGGGAGTAGTGGGATATGAATGTGTGAAAGTCATGTAGTTTGTTGGATATGCTATGTGTGTTTATATTGATAATAAGCCGGTCTGACTTGTGTTTCTGGGATATGATTGGGTTGCTTGGACCTAGGTTGGAGTGTATGTCCCCTGAGATTAGTAGCTATTTTCTGAGGAATAGTGTGAGTTTTATGGCATAGGCTATATCTATGTGTTTTTTGGGTATTGTTAGCCTTTTGAGAGGTAGTGTGTTTGCTGTTTTATGTATGTAGAGTAATGAGTTGTTGTTAGCATGGAGCATATTACTATATTTGTGTGAGGTTGTGTGTGTGTGTGTGTGGGTGTGTGTTATGTGGTAGGTAGTGTTTGTTGGTATGTTAGAGTGTATGGATGTGGTGTAAGTTAGAGTGGTGAGAGTAATAGTAGTCCTAGTATGCCTTGCATGGTGTGGGTGGGGTGTACAGAGGAGGTTGTGAGGTAGAGGGTGTGATGCGGAAGTGGGAGTGAATCTGATAACTGAGGGATGGTAATAGGCTGTTGTGGGGGGGGTGAGGATATATGGACTATAAGTGTAGGAGTACTGGGGGCAGGTGGAATTTGGGGGCAGGGAGGGGAGTGAAGTGAGCCCGAAGGTCGAACGGAGCAGGCTAGAACAAGAGAACCTATAGCTGCAGAAACCTTTCAGTAACAGCAAGAGATTGACTGAGCAAGAAAGTAGCTTAGCCTAAATTTAAGGTAAGGTAAGAGTCAATAATAATTAATCTGTGATTGGCTTCCCTAAGAGGGAGTGGGAAGCTGGAACTATAGAATGGGGAGTATGCTTTAACTAAAAATTCCACCCAGCTAGAGTAAGAAGGGTGGATTAGTAGAGTATGTTCCAACCAAGCGGCCAACTTCATTAAAGCTCTCCAAGTTAGAAGCTGAATGGAGCTCAATGCAGCTGTGCTCACCTCACAAAGATGGTCACAAAGTAAGAGAAAATTGTTAAAAACAAATTCAAGGATTTTCACCTAATAATTAATTCTACTGGAAGGCTTGTGTTTACAAGTTGAGATTTCCCAGGGCTGATTTGAGCTTTAGAAATTGCAGGTAACATTACAGGACCATTTTCAATGTTTTATTTCTCTTTGTTATAGTAGCGTTGTCGCCTCATAGCAAAACATTGTCCCATTCGATTCTCAGCTAGAGTGTCTTCTGTGTGGAGGCATACATGAATGGGGAGTGCCTTCATTGAAGGTTGTGCGTCAGGGCTGGTAACCCGGTATGTAAAAATCCACTATCAATCATTAGCGGACTGGAGTTCCGCTGTGGCGACCCCTAACCGGAAAAAGCCGAAAGACACAAACAAACAAATATGAAGTCTGTGTCTATTTCTAATGAATGAACAGCACTGTAGGTACCTATGCAAGCTGCACCTTGCTCTATTTCTAAATGATGTTTATCTAAACTATTGTGAAACTCTTTCCCTTGTGTATGTATACTCAACTATATTTTGCATTCCTTCTGATATCATACAACTGTATTTTATGTATACATCAAAAATGGTGTTAAATGTGGAGCTTTTCTCCCCTAGCATCTGGTTTTATCCCAGTAGGACCTTTCTGGTAAACAATAATAAATAAACTGTTTCTACACATCTCTATCTATCTATCTATCTATCTATCTATCTATCTATCTATCTATCTATCTATCTATCTCTCTCTACAAAAAAATAAGAAAATAAATAGAAAAAAAGATAGAAATCCAAGAAAGGACATATCACAGATTTGACAAGAAGTGTGAGCAAGAGATTTGTGAGAGTGGCACAGAGTAAGATGAAGGGCAAAATGGAAGATGGCGCCATAAAATAAGGAAGGTGATGGAAGCCAATGGGGAAGGAAAGGTGCAAAGAGCAGTGATAAAGAGGTCAGGAAGGAGCCAACATCACAAGGTGAGCAGCAGGGAAGATGGCAAGGAAGGACACTCAGTTAGATGGAAGATGCAGAGAACAAAAAAGACAGAAGAGTTGAGTTGTCTTGCATGAAGAGCACTGGAAGGATAGGGAAGAGCTTGCACACAATAGGTGAAGCAACTAACACAGATGATGTGGAGAAGATTAAAAATGGTGGAGGTGGAGGTAGAAAAGTTACATACAGAAGGGGCAGTGGCAAGGGGAAGGAAGCAAAGAAGATTACAGCAGCTATAAAGAAAGACAAGAGTATTTTGCTGATTAGAGTCTCAATCATAAAGGTGACCAAAAGTCAGGGCAATTGGGAAAGTAAATCTAGTCTCAGAGCATAGACTGACTAAGACATCTGAGGAGATGAACAAAGTGATCACCAAGAGAGAGGAATAGATCATGATGTAGTGCATTTTGGCACCAAGGATCTGCCAGATAAGACAGTTGGGGTAGCAGCAGCAGTCCCAGGGAAGAGACAGAGAAACAGAGAAATAGTTATCTGTGCCACCAGCCACAAACAGAGGAAAGAGTGGATTAGGAAGTATAATGACTGACTGCATCAGTGGACAAAGGAGAAAGGCTTAAGAGTGGCAGGAGGATGAGGGAGACATAGCAGAGAGACAGAGAGAAGATATATGCAAAGGATGGCCTCCAACATAGCCCTTAAGGGACAGCAATGCTTAGTGCTGGATTGGAAAATTATGAATAAATTATTGGACCGTTAAACTTTGATGTCAGTGAGTAACAGAAGAAGAGGGGACAAGTACAAGGCAGTAAACAGTGATACAGGACAGGAGGGTAGACATTGCTGGTTTTAAACAAAGATGGTTTAATGGCAAGAAGGGGTGAGACATAGTGGTGATTGAGTATGGGATGGTCAGGACTGACAGAGAAAGGCACTATGGTAATAAGAGTATCAAACTACATAAAAGGGGACATCAGGTGTGAGTTCATAGTGGAAGAAGAAAAACAAAATAGGAAATGGCAAGGATACAACCATGAATAGAAGGTAGGTTAAGCATCCTTGCAAATAAAGTAGAGAAAGAGGAAATAACTGGTGGATTTATGTAGTATATCTTCTATCAAACATACCATGAGAGAAAGATGAAAAACTCGAGGAGTGACAAAAGAAGTGGGATTGGAAGAAGGCAGTACTTATGGGGTCTGAATTTGGAAGGTGCAAACTGGGAAATTCCAAGATTCATGCTAGAGAGGCAGGCAGGTCTTAGATCAGAAAGAGTTTAGCTAACTGGTGCTAGACTTACTAGAAAGGATAGAATTATGGATGTGGTCCTAACCAGACAAGAGGGAGACATGGATGTCCAGGTTAAGGCACAGTTAGCCAGCAATAATTATTGACACTTTTAGTACATGTAAGGGATGCCCAGATAATCTTATAGTTTATATCAATTGTCATTATTTCAAAAGTATTATTTTAAAGAAGTAGAAAATATAAATTATTTAGAGGGAGTGGTATATGGGCTTAAGTGGCCATGTGAGAAATTGTACATAGGTAACTTCACAGCAGGTAAGAAGAAAAATCAAGAGCACATTAGGGATATTCATGATGGGGTACTTGCAAGTTCCATATCTATTCACTGTAAAAATTTCATAATCAGCATATTAAGTTATTAAACTTTTTTATTATGTTTGCCTACCAATGCTCTGCTTCATTTCTAAATATTTCAGAATTTTTGTTGGAGAAGGAAGCTTGGTATAATTTTACAGTTGAGACATTACTGATGAAACATATGAATAATAAATTGATGATGAAATATTTGTTATAATTAACATTTAATTATTTATTGTTACTCATAGTTTTTCATATATTTAATTATTTATTTGTTGGAATGAGCAGTTGTACCATATATACATATATATATATATATATATATATATATATATATATATATATATATATATGTGTGTGTGTGTGTGTGTGTGTGTGTGTGTGTGAATTCTTCTTCAGCAAATTATATGAATCAATTGATTAATTGATTCATTATTAGACTGATTTTATATATATATTTTATATATATATATATATATATATATATATATATATACACACACACACACACACACACACACACACACACACACACATCTATATATAATGGATTAGTTGTATGTTTGAACTTCAGAAGGCTGAGAGACAAGGTGCTAGTTCTTATTCATATTGGTAAAATAAAGTATATAATATTTTTTTTAAAAGTGCCAATGTATTTTCTTGAAAAAACAAGTATTCCAATATGTGGTGTAGAGTACAAGAAGAAAAAGTAGAAGAAAAAGAAAAAAACAAAGACAGTGGTGAGGGGTTTAGGAGAGCAGATTATGATTTGCTGGATGTGACGGTCAAGGATGTCTTTGAAGACTCTGACAGGTAGAAAGTAAACAAGTTATGGGAATGGGAAACAGATACAATACTCAAAACTTTGGACTAAGTTGTGAGAAAGAGGCAAAATGACAAAAATAGAAGAGAAGGCCATTTAGCTACGTAGCAATGTGAGGTTATTAGACAAAAGATGAGGTTTACATTAGGTAGAAGGGAATGGGTGGAAGAGGCACAATACAATGAGGCATATGTTCAGCCAACACATTAGATGACCTTCACTCTCTCAACCAAAAATCCTTCTCATTAGCCTAGACCTGGTATACTAACTCCCAGCTTATCCTAAATCCAAATAAAACTAAAACGTCTTCTTTTCAGTCCTTGTAGATCGCCTCCTCCATGTGACAACTTCTCCATCATATCCAGTAACAAAACCTTGATCACCCCTACCTCCTACACCAAAATATTAGGTGTAGAAATAGATATCAACCTTAGATTCAACATTCATATAGCTCAAACAATCAAGAAGGTTCACACAAAACTTGGTCTCCTCTGTTGCAACAAGCAATTTCTCACTAAACAAACCAAAACCACTATAGCCAGGACACATCTGCTGTCCACCCTTCTCTATGCATCCCCAATACTAATCAACCTCTGCAAAGCCAACCTAAACAAATTAGAATCTTATTATAACAAGATTGCTAGATTTGCTACTGAGACCCACCACTGTGTAGCTCTCAAGCAACTTGACTGGCTTGAGCTGCCACAGTTACTGAAACTCAATCAATTGTCATTGGCATACAAGCTATACTACTACTCAACTAAAACTACAGCACTCCAGAATCTAATTACTCCTTATTCCACAGCAAGAACCTTAAGATCTAGTACCCAAAACCGCCTAGATATCATCAAACATATCAATGATGCTGGGAAATCTCTCTTTAGGTATTCTATTTCTAAAGTTTGGAATGTCTTACCTTGCAACCTAACCTCCATTAGCTCCACCACACAACTTAAAAAGCTCCTCAAAGCACATTATATAAATTCCAAAAATCACAGCGAAACATCAGAACACAGCCACGGGCTAAACATTTTTTAATTGAAGGTAGTAAAACAGTAAACACTTTCACAATGAAATTGCTTCATTAGACTGCCATTAACAAAGTAAGTCAAACAGATATAGCATTGAACAGCATATCAGCCCTAACCAATCAATTACAGCCAGTGAAATCTCACAGTCAATCAAATAGCATCACGCATTTAAAATGATTAACAAAATAAAATAATAAAAAAACTTTTATGCATTAATGCTTTAATCTACATGATCATAAGAAAGGTTTTAATGTGACTGCATCATTTATTCCTGGTATTTTATCACCTCCAAACTGAAGAATCCACATCTGTTCAGCTGACTCATGTCACCCCCTCTAAAGTTGTCAGTAACCACTTCTAACATATAAAATCTAAACGTATGCTCTGGACCATTATCTATAACATGTTTAGCTAAGGCACTACTTTCTTTCCCATGCCTAATATCTCTAACGTTCTAAAATGCACTCTTTAAAACAGTGATTAGTCTTTACAATACAATATACATGGCATAACACACAGTAGCTAAAATAAACTACATTTGGGTCCTGCAATCAGCACAAAACTTATGCTCTATTAGGAATCCGTCACTAGGGTGCCTATAGCTAGGTCCCATGTGTATATAAATACATGCAGAACATCCCCTGCAGGAATATGCCCCAAGTCTCTGTGAATCAACAAATGTGCCATATTTATGGGTCTATAACAAAGTTGTCTCTTTAATGATAAATTATTTCTAAAGGAAAAAAGGGACCTATCTCCCACTATTTCCCTAAGCTGATCTGACGCTTGTAGTACATTCCAGTTTTTCCTTGAATATATCACAGAAAACATTGGCATCACTAGAGTATGTCAATGGAATTCTAATATCACTGTGATAAATACTCTGATTAATATTATGAGTATTCACATCAGAAAAATATGGTTTACCCTTAGATGCTCTCTTTTCAAAACATTGATCAATACAATAGTCTAATTCTTTTGCTGTATATCCCCTAGATAGAAATTCACATTTCAGTTGCTGTAAGGCTACTCTCATCTGAGTATCTTCACTATGTAGCCTCATAACTCTCAAGACCTGCCCTCTTACCACATTCATAGCAAAATGGCTGGGATGCATACTGTTCTTGTGTAAGAGGGCATTCTTACATGTTGGTTTCCTATACAAACTAGTACTCACAGATCCAAAGTCGGTCTTTTTAACTGTCACATCAAGAAAATGTATCTCATCTCTTGAGTACTGACAAGTAAATCTTAAAAAAGATGTTGTGGTTTAAGCACTTGGGCTACAGGCCAGTTATTCTACATTAAGAAGGTTTGTGGTCCGCACTCTTGTGGGAGGAGAGGCTGGATTCTGCCCTTCTGAGCTGGGAATTTACCTGCTTATTTGAACTGTTTCTTTCTGAAATTGGTGCACATTGTTGCAGTAGCATAGACCAGATTCAGGCCTGCTGAATCTAACTTTGTTTGTATAACTTGAGCACTGATCCAGGCTATCTTTTTTTGGAAAAGGTTCCCCTGCACCCTAGTAGCAGGAGTGTGCAGTTAGAACTTGTCTGATTGAAGACTGCTGGAACAGGGCTCAGTTTTGAGCTTTTTCTGATTAATTGGGTTGTTTGTCTTTTTGGCTTTTCCCGGTTAGGGGTCACCACAGCAGAACTCCGGTCCATTAATGATTGGCAGTAGATTTTTTATGGTGCCGAGTTGCCAGCCCGACGCCCAGCCTTCAGCGAAGGCACGCCCATTCACGCATGTCTTTCAGAGGTCACTCGACCACGGGGAGAACATGCAGACTCCACACAGATAACTTATTTAAATCAGTTTGTTCGTTTTCTATTGTTTTATATATAAAAAAAAATTGCACTTTATTCATCTGCTTTTAGTGTATTTGTGTTTCTTCCTACTTTATTACTAGGGGCATTGACTACAACTCTGATCTGAGATATATAACAATAAGTATCCCTTTCTGTGCATTTAAAGTGTTTTTTTGATTGTATCTGCTTTATTTTCTGAAAATTTGTTTTACATATATATATATATATATATATATATATATATATATATATATATATATATATATGTATATATACTTGTTTCCCGCCTTTCTAAGCTAGTATAGTCCAGTTTTCAGGTTAGTGCTGAATTCAGGGCTGTGTTACAAATCTCTGTGTTTGTCCATACCTTACTTGGATAGAAGGAAGTTTCTCTGTTCATCTGTGAGAGAGGGGACCTTTGAGCAGCCTATCTGTCCCTGGAGGAGTGGTTTCAGCCCAGAAATTACTAGCCTATTGGCCATTTTGGGCTAATTTGTATCTCTTTCATTTCCCTGCCATAAAAACCAGTTTTGCACGCCAGGCAGCGCCGGTTAGCTAGGGTATAACTATTCCCGTCTCCACAAAGTCTCCTCTTCAATTTTTCCCTTGAAACTAGACAAACTTTCAACTTAAGCACTCAAGTCATTCATTTCTCAGCCCGGCACTTGCTCAAAACTCATAGCAAGCACTTATAACCCTAGCACTAGACCCCCCTATACTGTACAGAAGGACAAGGCTCTCTATTTGACCTTACCAGCCATTCAGTAAAACAGTTTACTGTACCATGTCCAAAGGGCAGTTTCAGGTGTACTCTCCAGTCCAACTGGTGAATCTGGGCATTTTGAGGCAATGTTTCAACTGCCTCATGTACACAGACAACCCTCTCCTCCTACCACCTCACACTAATACATGGGAGAGATGCAATTATACAGCCAAACTGGAGGCTAAGCTCTCTTAACCCAAGACTGAATCAGACAGTCAAGAGGAGAAGGGAAATACTTGCATCACACCACCAGTCTCACACAGACCCATTAAACCAGCACCGGCAAAAAACACACATAAATACATGAAAACATGCTCGAAGGCTCTAAATAAAACTCTGCAAAAGTAACAGAGACCTCCAACGCAGACATCCAAGCAACCTCCACCCCCCCAACACAAACCATGAAACACATACTTCACAAAACCAGTGTGCCATGCAATCACAGCCCTTAAGGCAAAATAACATACCCAACATACTAGTAATAGGTGACTCTATAGTCAGGCACATTGATGTCCCACTCACTAGGCTGAATAAGGAGAAGGTTACTGTTAGCTGCCTGTCAGGTGCCAGGATCTGCCACATAACACAAGCACTCAGGTCCCTCCAGAACAAGTACAAATATGACTCTGTCATTGTCCATGTTGGTGTGAATGACCTGAGCCGTACCTCCCTGGACTACATGAAAAGAGACATGGAGGAGCTCTCTGATCACGTAGCCCAGGCTGGTATGACCGTGACTCTGAGTAGCATCCTGCCCTGACCAAGAATGATACCACGGTATAAAGAAAAAAATGATCAATTTCAACAACTGGCTAAGTTTCTGGTGTCATTCAAAGGGGATCCAGTATCTGTCCACCTAGGATGACATGCTCGACAAGCCACGCTGCTTCACTAGAGATGGCTTGCACCTGCCACGCTTAGACTTTTGAATATTGGCCAAGGCTCTTGCCACCCCATAGTGCCTTTTTTGGCAAGGCTCAAAAGACAACCCCACCGCCATAAATAGCACAAGTAACAAAAAACTGAGGGTAATGCTACTCAATGCCAGAAGTCTAAACCTCAAAATGCACGCACTTGAGGCACTCCTCAGTATGGAGAAAATCGATATATGTGCAGTAACAGAAACCTGGTTTAAGGCTCCAGAGAGCACCCCTGCACTACCAGGCTACAACTCATACCATATATTTTGGCCACAGAACCCGGACCGAAATACAAAAGGTGGGGGTGTATCCATACTCATCAGGGATACCCACACCTCCAGGTTAGTGGCACAGCACGATGCTTCAGATATCATCCACGTGCAACTAACAATGGGCAAAACTGCAATTCTAATTATAGCTTGCTACAGATCACCCACCATGTCCCAGGACCCCCATTCCACATTTCTGGAAACACTGGGAATCATAAAGGTCCTACCAAACACCCTAATATTGGGTGATTTCAATTACCCAAACATTAACTGGGAGAACTACTCAAGTACTAACTCCCTTGTCCAACATTTCCTAGAATTTATAAACTCAAACACCCTAGATCAACTGATCAACACTCCCACCAGAGGTGACAACATATTGGACCTGGTCATCACCAACATGGGCGACCGGTGTTCCACACCGGAGGTCAAACCCTCACTGGTTAGATAAACAAATCACTTTGGATATCCACATTCTGCCCCCACCCCCAGACAAGGAAACCAGCGTGAAAAACTTTTCAAAAGCAAACTTCATATTACTTAAGACCGAGGTGGAAAGTTTCACAGCCCCCATGCAAAGGATAATGCTGTCCAAGCTGCAAAATCCTTTACTAATGCATTCTATGGGCACCTACAAGAATGCATGGATCATGCTATCCCAAGCAAAACCAAGACTCACTCCTCCAAGAAAAGGAAACCAGTCTGGTGGACCCCTGCCATAAACAAGCTATACAATAGAAGGAGGAAACTAGTACAGAAAAAGAGTAAAATCCCAAGAAGAGAAGACATCCCTGATCAGTATCATCAAGAAACTACAATCCCTCATAAAGTCATCCAAGGCGAGCTTCGAAAGAAAAATTGCCAAGGACTCCAAAGATAACCACAAGGCATTCTTTAGCTATGTCAAGAATCTAAGTGGCAATGCTCAGATCTGCTCGGAGTTAGTGCAGAATAGCACAAAATACACTGAACCGATCGATATCGCCAACATCCTGGCAGACAGGTTCAGTGCAAACTTCACCCCCCTCTCACCCCCAAAAGGGCCCATAACCATACCAGAAGAATGTAGAGCCCCTGAAATCACAGACACTCAGGTTAAAATAGCCCTCTCCAAAGCCAAAAACACTGCATCAATGGGACCAGACGGTGTCCCAGGCTGTGTCCTACACGAGCTCAAAGACAAACTAACCCCTCACCTAAACACACTGTTCAAACTCAGCCTCTCCACAGGCTACGTACCCATAGAATGGCACACAGCAAGGGTTATTCTGCTCCACAAAGGTGGAGCCACAACAGACCCCGGGAACTATCACCCTATAAGCCTGACTAGCTTGGTCTGTAAGGCTATGGAGTGCATCATCATGGAACTCATTAACAGAGACATTGGGAACCACTAAACACTGGACCCTATCCAGTTCGGCTTTGTTAAGGGCAGATCATGCCTCCTAAACCTGGTGGACTTCTTTGAGACAGTTACCAAGGCTATAGACGAGGGAAAGGTGGTATACACAGCCTACCTAGACCTCGCAAAGGCCTTGGACACCATTCCCCATTCTGGCATTATAGACAAGCTCACCAGCCTGAACATAAACCCCTACATCACAAGATGGGTTGCCAACTAGCTCATGGACAGAACCCACATGGTGAGAGGTGCGGGAGCTAGGTCCGACTCTAAACTGGTTACAAGTGGCATTCCCCAGGGCTCAGTCCTATGATCCCTCCTGTCCGGCATATACTTCTCAGAGGTACAGGCAAGCACAGGATGACTATGGCTGACCAAGTCCACAGATGACTGCAAACTAGGGGCTATAATTGACTCTCCAGCTGACAGAGACATCCTCCAAAAGGGTCTCCCTGAGATGGATACCTGGTGTCAAAATCATGGCCTCAAGCTAAATGCCAAAAAGTGCATAGTCATCCCCTTTGGAAAAAACAAAGTACCCACAAACTACCACATAGGTGGTAATCCCCTAAATGCGGAAAACATAATAAGGGATCTGGGGACTCAAGTAGATAGTAATCTCTCCTTTGATAATCACATTGCCAAAGTGGTTAGAAAATCCTTCTATGTGGCCCACCTAATCACAAAAGGGTTTGCATCCAGATCAAAAGAGTTCATTGTGCCCCTCTACTCATCACTCATCAGACCCATCATAGCGTACAATGCCCCATTTGGGATGTACCTTACAAGACACCTGAAACAGCTGGAAAGACCACAGAAGTACCTTGCCAAGAGGATCACTGGCCTCAAACAGATGCCCTATGCAGCTCGACTGAAAAAACTCCAGCTGTACTCGGTTGCATACCGCCTACTCAGAGGTGATCTCTGCCTGACATACAAGGCCATGTCCAACCCAGAACTGATGGACATGCTCCACCTAAAGAAAACCTTATCCCCTCGAGCCACATGCTCTAGGGATCTAAACCTCACCACAACAATAAATAGGACATGCTGGAGGGATAGATTCCTGTCCCCGAGACTTCCCATGCTTTGGAACAAGATTCCAATCTACATTAGGCAGAGCTCCTCGCTAACACTCTTCAAGAGAAACCTTGACGAGTGGATGGGAAACAGAAAATTTACCCTGGGGATCACTTCAGTGGCTCTGCTGGACAGAGGCACAAGGAACTAATCTAAGGGGGCGGCGAAAGCCAACACATTCTGGCTAGGCTTATAACTGCCTTCGGGTAGATAGCCTAGTACCTACCTATGAACCTATGAACCTATGAATGTTGTCTTCTGTAAATATTCTACAAATGTATGAAGTTATTGGAGTGACCCTCCCCATAGAAAAATTATATCATCCACAAACCTGGTGTACCATAGGTTCATAACAATTCCCTGGCTATTTCTTCCCACACTATTTACTTCCCTGGAACCCTGTCTAGCAGGGTAACTGATGTGATCCCCGGGGTGAATTTCCTTTCTTCCATCCAATCGTCAAGGTTCCTTTTTAAGAGGGCCAAAGAGGCGCTCTGCTTGACATGTATGGGCAGTCTATTCCAGAGTCTGGGAAGTCTCTGGGTCAGGAACCTATCCCTCCAGCATATTTTGTTCATTGTGATGACAAGGTTTAGATCCCTGGAGCATGTGGCTCTGAAGGATTGGGATTCTTTAAGTGTAGCATGCCCAACAGCTCTGGGTTTGACATGGCCTTGTATGTTAAGCAGAGATTGCCTCTGAGTAGACGAAATGCGACTGAGTATAGCTGGAGTTTTTTAAGGTGGTCAGTGTAGAGCATCTGCTTTAGGCCTGCAATTCTTTTAGTGAGGTATTTCTGTGGCCTTTCCAGTTGTTGCAGATGTCTTGACAGGTACATACCAAATGGGGCATTGTATTCTATAATAGGTCTAATGAGGGATGAGTACAGTGGGACTATGACCTCGTTTTTTTCTGGATGAAAAGCGCTTAGTGATGAGGTGTGCCACATAGAAGGATTTCCAGACTGTTGTGGCGATGTGGTTATTGAAGGTGAGACCTCTGTCCACCTGTGTCCCTAAGTCTCTTATCACACTTTTGGTGTTTAATGTACTGCCACCTATGTGGTAATTCATGGGTACATGTTTTTTACCAAAGGGGATAACTATACATTTCTTGGCATTGAGCTTGAGCCAATGGCTCTGGCACCAAGCATTTGTTTCTGTAAGGCCTTTTTGTAGAGTATCCACATCATTTGGGGATTCAATAATGGCTCCCAGTTTGCAGTAATCTATGAACTTTGTTATCCAGAGTCCCTTAGTGTTGGCCTGTACTTCAGAGAAGTAGATGCCAAATAAGAGCAGTTCCATGACTGAACCCTGAGGTACTCCGCTTGTCACTTGTTTGGAGCTGGATTTGGAGTCGGCTACTTTTATAGTGTGTGTTCTGTCAGTAAGCCAGTTGGCAACCCATCGAGTGATGTAGGGATTAATGCCCAGCTTAGTAAGTCTATCTATGATTCCAGAGTGGGGGATGGTGTTGAAGGCCTTGGCGAGGTCCAGATAGGCTGTGTGGACCACCTTACCCTCGTCCACAGCTCTGGAAACTAATTCAAAGAATTCAATCAGGTTCAGGAGACAAGATCAGCCCTTCACAAACCCAAACTGGGTGAGGTCCAGTGTTTGAAGGTTGACAATGTGTTTGTTTATAAGTTCCATGATAATACGTTCTATGGCCTTGCAGATCAGGCTCGTCAGACAGATGGGGAGGTAGTTCCCGGGATCCAAGGTGGATCCCCCCTTGTGGAGTGGTATAACTGTAGCTGTGCACCACTCAGTGGGCACAAAGCCTGAGGTGAGGCTATGATTAAACATGACACTTAGGTGAGGTGCCAGTTCATTTTGTAGTTCATGTAATACACAGCCCAGGATGTCATCTGGTCCCATGGATGCTGTATTCTTAGCTTTGGAGAGTGCATTTTTTACCTGTGTGGCCATTATTACCAGAATTTGGCAATCTTCCGATACTGAGATGGGCCGTTTAGGGGGTGAGAGGGGGATGAAGTTGGCTCTGAATTGATCTGCCAGGATATTGTCAATATCCTTGGGATCAGTATATTTAATGCCATTCTGTTGTAGCTCAGAGCAGATCTGAGCGTTGCCATTTAGATTCTTGACATAGTTATAGAATGCCTTGTGGTTGTCTTTGGAATCTTTGGCAATTTTATTTTCATAACTAGCTTTGGAGGATTTTATGAGGGATCTCAGCTTCTTACTGAGGCTGGTAAGGGAGTTTTTTGCATTCTGGGATTTTCCTCTTTTCTGCAACAGTTTCTTCCTTTTGTTGTAAAGTTTGTTTATGACAGGGGATCACCAAATTGGCTTCCTTTTTTTTGGAGGAGAGCATTGTGGTTCTATTTGGGATGGCACGATTCATGCATGAGTGGATGTGCTCGTACAGTGCCTTAATGTAGGATTCAGCAATCGAACTTTCAGTTCCCGTCTGCATGGGTGTCATGAAGTTTGTCACTTCTGACTTGAGTAGCCTGAAGTTGACTTTGGGGAAGTTTTTTTATGGGGGTTTCCTTACTGGAGGGTGGGGGTGGGATGTGTATGTTAAGGGTGATTAGCTTATGGTCAGACCTGACCAGCGAGGCGGTGACCATAGGTGTGGAGCATCACTTTCCCATGTTGGTAATGACCAGGTCAAGGATATTGGAGCCCCTGGTGGAACTATGGATTAGTTGATCCAGGGCATTGGAATTTATGAATTCTAAGAACCATTGGGCAAAGGTGTTGGTACATGAGTAGTTTTCCCAGTTAATGGCAGGATAGTTGAAATCACCCAGTATTAGGGTATTTGGTTGTATCTTAATATTTTCCAGTATGTTTAGAAAGGTGTAGTGAGAATCTTGGGGCATGGTGGGGGATCTGTAGCAAGCTACAATTTGGATTGCAGTCTTACCTAGTGTTAGTTGCACCTGGAGAATTTCAAACACATTGCGTTGGGCAACTAGCCTGGTGGTGTGAATATCCTTGGTGAATATGGACAGGCTGAAAAGTGTGGTAAGGGTTGTAGCCTGGTATTGCAGGGGTGCTCTCTGGAGCCTTGAACCAGGTCTCAGTTACTGCACAGATATCGATGTTCTCCATTTTTACGAGTGCCTCGAGAGAGTGCATTTTGAGGTTTAGACTTCTAGCATTGAGTAGCATTACCTTCAGAATTTAATGGTTTACCCGATGATATATTGGGAGAAATCATTATTACATAACATTTGTGTTTCTTCCCATTGAGCAAGCGCTAAGTCGGCATAGCTATTAGCACAAGCTGTGCTAACCCTTTGAAGATAAAACTCATCTTTGAACAAAAATATATTGTTCTCCAAGATAATATCCAAAAGCATACAAATTAAGTTCAATTTATCATTATCAAAGACATTTTTCCCTGTTAGAAATTCCCTAATATTATCCACACCCCAGGTATTAGGGATGACTGTAAAAAAAGACTTTATGTCCATGGTCACAAAAATATATTCAGTATTGACACCAGTAACTTTACCATATAGCTCATTTAAAAAATAATTAGTGTCTCTGAGTACAGTATTCACATTGTCTAAAACAGGACGAAGGGTTTTCTCTACATATATTGACAGTGGTTAAGTTGCCCATCTTATACTAGACACTGTAGATCTCATGGGTGAGTTAACCATGTCCTTGTGTATTTTGGGTAAATCATATAATATTGGAACAATGGGGTGCTCAGCATTCAAGTATTTAAATACATCATCAGAAATAGAGTCATACATTAGCAGATCGAACACTAAAAATTACACTTTCTCCATAATCACATTAACAAATCCCTTAGAAACCTGTAAATAAGCAGAATAATCACTTAAATGTTGCAACATTTGTTCATAATAAAACAATTTATCTAATACAACAATCCCCCCACCCATATCAGCAGGTCAGATTTCAATAACAGAAATATCCTTAAGCTCATTTAAGGCTTCTACCTCAGCTGCATTCATATTGTAAAAAGCAGTATGATGTTTTTGTAAAAACGCTTCCCTGATATCTCTTTCACACAGATTCAGAAACATATCAACAGCTGAATTACTTTTAGGCATATAAACGCTAGGTTTTCTAAATAAATTAACATTATCAGTCATTTGTGGAAATTCAATTTTCAACAGTAGCGTCCTACAAAACATTTTAAGATCTTTAAGCACATCTACCATGTCAGTCTTTTTGGCTGGAATAAATGAAAGCCCTCTGCTAAGTACTGAGAGCTGTGCTGGTGTTAACTCAATAGTAGATACATTTAATACCAGTACATTCATTTGTTCATAGTTATCATGCCGGTTTGCTGTTCCTCCATACTCTGGATCTATCTCACTCATCCCCTCCATGTTCTGCTCCTGGATCATCCTTTCTGGTTGACAGACAAAGGTCCTTTGAAGGAAAAAGAACCCAAATCTGCCATAGAATCTGTTGTAACTAAAATGCTGCATCCTGAGGTGGCAGTAGCTGCATTTTCCAACAAGCACTGGTGCAGGATCTGTCGATGTCACTCCTGTAGCTATAGAAATCAGAGCTTCTATTCTCCATGAATTAATACTGTCCAAGTCATTCACATTAGATTGCACTGCATTTTCTTTCGGCCATGAAAACACTGCGCCTTTTCTAAAATCACTTATATCTCTCTGTAATTTCTTAGTTTTAGTTGCACACAGTCTTTTTTTCATAGGCAGATATATTTTCATATAATATATCAAGCTTATCACCAACTATATCAGCCCCATAGCTTAAACAAATAACAGTTAGTAGCTCCTTAATCACACATAATAGTTCTTTCTCCTGAGGCATAAAAAATCAACTAAGACCCTCATATAATCGGCACTTAGCTGTAAATTAAGTGCTTGCCATTGTTTAAGGAGCTCAGGAAAGGTCTCACCATATGTAGGCATTTTTAGGACTCTTAAGCCCCTAGGAACAACCTTGTGATATAACGCAGCCTCTAGGTGAAACCTTTGCCACTGAAGTCGCTTAAATTTATATAATTTATTGTCCACATTTCTAACATGCTTATTAAACAAGAATTGCATATCCTCATCAACGGCAGTTGTCCTTGCAATTCAGCTGTATCAAACAGTGGATTCACATCTGACCGCAACATTCTGTTCTATGTTATCTTAGGCCATTTACTATGTACTAACTACCACATGAAACAAAGTACTAATGTTATCTCATCTTGTTCTGTTATATGTTATCTTAGGCCATTTTCTGTGTATTACTAGATATCCATATTGTCAGTGTTGCTGATTCTTACTGTTGATTTTGATTGTGTATTTTTATCTGGAGTTTTTCTCCCCGGCTTCTGCTGAAAAAAGACCTGTGCCCAGTTGGACTTTCCTGGTAAACAAATGTAAAATAAAATAAAATAACACAAATAAATAAATAAAATAATACAACCTTCCTATGCTTATGTCTCCCTGCCTACCATCACTGTAGTCCAAAAACCTGACTGCTATACATTATGATGTATAAATTACTGAATACACCTCTGCCGGTAGTGACATCTATCCCTAGCACACTTACACTATATACCATTGGATCTACTTTGAAACATCTAAAACCCATAACATCTAATTTCATAACATTGAGACCAGAACATCAAAAACACAAAACATCTAAAACCCATAACATAGAATTTCATAAAATCTAAGACTACAAATCACAAGAAAATAACATCCTCTCCACATACACCAAACTACCAAACACACTTTTTGCTACTTTTCTGCAGGGGGCAAGCCCCCCTGCACCCCCACATCCCCCGTACATGAAATATACCAACTCTAAGATAACACTACAGTGGGAAAAAGTTAATTTCCTAACCCCACTGTATCAAGCCCCCTCCAGAAGTGTAGTAAAAAGTGTATTTGGTAGTTTGGTGTCATTATATGTCGTTATATGTGGAGAGGATGTTATTTCCATGTGGATTTGTACTATTAGATATTATGAAATTTGATGTTATGGGTTTTAGATGTTCTGGTCTCAATATTATGAAATTGGATGTTATGAGTTTTAGATGTTTTGAAGGGGACCCATACCATTACATCTCCCTATATTTTACATAAAGTTGCTATATTTCCCTATGTAAGCCATATAATATGTTTCTCCCTTTCTGTATATGCACCTGGCTACTTGCTGTATATTGTTTGCAGTTGCCATGTATGTCTAACTATTGTATGTTGTACTGTATAAATATTGTACTTTATCTACTATCACTTGTTTTCATTACAGATGTTATTGATGTTTACTCAAAATGTATATGTATGGTATTAATGTTTACTTGAAATGTTGTACTACTATTTAAATGTATATCTGAGGAGCTGTTCTCCTTGGCCATCCACTGAAAATAGGCCCTCGGCTCAGTCAGACTACTCCAGTAATCAAAGGACAAATAAATAAATAAACAAACAAGTACTGAATTTTCTTTAGTGTTAATAAGGTAAAACAAGGAGAATGGGAAAGATTCAGGGCAGACTGGAGCAAAACGTGGATAGACACGATTATAGATAGTGAAGAGGTTCAGAAGGAACTGTCTGCTCTTAGTGACGATAAAGCACACTAAGACTGGACCATATGGAATAGAATAAAGGGGCAGCGGTAGTAGCAAACAGAATGTAGAGGTGTATACTCAGGTGAATAAAGCCCAGAAGCAAAGAAGAGAATTTGCCTTGAAAACTGGTTGCAGTTCTCATGGCTATTTAAGGAAAAGACATCAGGCTACTGGAGCAATTCACAGGAAAGCTACTAACCAGATTCTTGGGATGGAGGGAAGAGATTTTATCAGATGCTAGAAGACTAGAGCTCTTCTCACTTGAAAGTAAAACACAAGACTGTGTTAGGTAGATGTGCAGGGGTTACTCTGAACAGGTTGAATAGTGTGAAAAAGAAGGGACACAACCAGCAGATTATAGGGTTTCCAAAAGTACATTTTTCTGAGAAAGGGTTATGGACTTCATGTATGACACTATACTGGAACTTAAAGAAGGATGGGTACTTATGAATAAAAACTGCCTGCTGGATAGTTGCTGACTGTAGGTCCTATTCTATGTCCTTTTCTGAGCATGCTGAGTCAATTTATTTATTTTATTTATTACTTTATTATTTACCGAGAAAGTCCAACTAGGTATGAGTCCATTTTCAGCACTGGTCCAGGCAGAAAAGCTTCAGAGACAATTAGCATAGGTTAAATAGTTACATTGATTACAATTGCATGTTTCACACAAAACAGGACAATTTGAAGGTACCATGAAATTAACAATAATGGATGTAACACACATTTCTTCATACATTAGATAAGCATTCTACAATATATACAGGCATAAGATTTCCTACAAGGGGTATATCCACAAGACAACTGGACTTTACAGATTATAAGATTCAGAAGAATGAAAGAGTGGTAATTATTATAGTGTGTTATTTTGTAGGTCATGTAGAACAGGGATAAGAGAGGAGAGGGATTATAGAAGAGGGAAAGAGGGTATGTGCGCACACACACACACACACACACACACACACACACACACACACACACACACGCACACACGCACACACACGCACACACACATGGGCACACGCGCACACGCGCACAGACACACACACACACACACACACACACACACACACACACACACACACACACACTCACTCCTGGGAAAGGTTGGCACAGGTTTACTAGCTATGCCTCCTTCTCCCCAGATTATAAGGTAGTTCCAGCTGCCATCAGCCAACTCTTTATCAGCTGCTTAAGGCTCTTAACAAAGGGTGTCCAATCCTACTGTGTAATGTTACTATTAATCCAAATGGTAGCCTGGCCAAGAGCAAGGCTATTTAGGATTGGCCTGTACAGTGTCACCAAATACATATGCAAGTACTCTAAGAGCTTAAACATGTCTCACAAATATCAGCCACAAAGATATGTTTAAATAAATTTTAATAATAATTAATAAAAGAACAAGACAATACTCAGTAAATCAACACAGTAACTTCAGAGTTCAAAATCACAGGAAATATTTAAAACAGCATTGCAGAAGAGTCTCAAATAAATAAAAAAAAGTTTAAGCTATACTTTACTATATTCATATCTGAATCTAAAAGAGTTACTATGCCCTTAAAACTTACTTACAGCAAGGCACATGCAGAAGGTGGTGATGAATGGATGTTCTTGTTAAGTCAAACAACAAAATACAAAATGCACAGTCTTTCTCTCTGAGATAGTTCTTAAATTAATATAAAATATTACTGCTGGGTTAGCTTGGATGACATCACTTTTTGTCACCTGAGTTCAGTTTCCAGGCTAAACCCCCATTGTAGCATTTGACATCTCCTTGTGAAAATACATAAACAAAGGTTTCTGCTCAGAGCTGTGCAGCTGTTGGAAGTCATAAAGCAATAAAACGTTTCTACAACTCAAATCTAGTAATTACTTATCTTGCAAGACAAAACAAAAAACTTCTAGCTCTAGACATTGTGTCTGCTACTGCACTGAAACTGAGAGATAAGTTTTATAGCACAACCATAAAATAATTTAATTTCAACTTTTTTTCTTGAGGTTTTGCACGTTAACTCTGTATGTTCCAGTTTCTGCTGTTAAAACATATACATTTGCACAGGTATATAGCTTATATACATTTCTGTTCTTTTCCAGTAGGGTACACTGTGGACACATACTTGAAGTTCAGTGCTGTACAAACCCTGTTCAACACACACTTCTGTGCCAGTAGTTCAATATACACATAACATATAGTTCTAATACATTTGGTAACACAAGCAATTGAATCAGACTAGTATTCACAAATGACATATAACTATTTACAACATTTCAGATAGCTGGGCTGGCAGTGTCTCCTTTTGTTACATTTCTATATAAATCATATTAATATTCTCAAATTACATATAATTATTTACAAAATTCCAGCTAGTTGGGCCACCAGTATTTCCGTTTATCACAGAGAGTATAAAGAAAGGATTCAGACATTGTGTTGTCAATATATTCCTCCAGTATAATTGCTCTCTTTCACCTATGATGTCTAGCCTGAGTACAAAATTAAAATGTGGTATACATGATCTTGTTGTGTACTTAGCTGATCAGTAGCATACAATATCAGTTTACTGACCATCATTGTTTTCCTTGTTATCTCATTTATACTGTGTCCGCTTCATTATGTTTTTTTTGTTGCCCCTTGCCTTGACGACTGCTATCAGCCCCCTCTGGTTGGTTTTGGTTACCATTATTTCCTCATCTAGAAGGGGCTTTTTGCTGGAGGAGGGAAAAGATAATTGAAAGGAGCTGTTAACCAGGCAGATATTAAGGTATTTTGTGCCCTCACTCTGTGCTGATTATCTGCTGTGCCCAGGGGATCAAGGTACATCCCTTTACACTGACTAGAGAGCTCCCCCCGCCCCAAGACTGGGGCTGTTTAAGTAATTCATGGCAGATTGTTTCATTTATAAATAGTTCCCAGGCTGCAGAACTCTCAACATTCCACAAGCCCATATCAATCATAATGCAGAGCTAATTTATTTTTATGCCTTAATTTGTCCCCCTGCAGCTGGTATATGTACACATGCCACTGCATGGGTTGCAAAACCTCCTCCTCCTCTCCATATATTCTTTTGTGCATATGTTAACTGGCTTTGCAAAGCCAGGCAAGTGTCCCCAGCCATGGTGCTGCATCCTATGCATGTGCACACAACAGATACCTGCACTGCAGCCATCAGACTGCCTCATTCCCTTCAGGATCAGTGTACTGGCATATGCCACCCCCTCCATAGCCTGGGCAGCTAGTTAAATCTGGATCATCTTTTTTATAGAGAAACTGATGTTATTCAGTTAGAAGAACAGATTTTACAATTGGATGGTATTTAAATCAATCATACAAAGCTGAATCCAATACTGAACATTTTTTTGCAGGCCTTTCACAAGTAGAATTCAAAATGTTACTCACTTTCAGAATATAAGAGATGAGAAAGAAAAAAGATCAGGTTAGTGATAGACAGACAGAAAGAGCTCCCAGTTGTTCATACAAAAGTGATAAAAATGGTACCAGAATGTCTCTATACATTTAGAATCTATAATAATATCCCCATTTCTTACTGAAGGACTGAATCCTCATTGACTATAGCTTTTTCTAATTTATAATTAACTCAACCCAATAATTGCATTTTTTCCTGAGCAATTTACTTGGACTCAGTTTTAATGCTTCCCCTCCATTGTCTCCAACTTTGTTATTAACTGAAGAAGGTCCAGTTTTGAGGGATTCTCAGGAAGATTTCCACTTTCTTGTTATCCCTTTTTAGCCAGTAGTAGGAATAAATTACCCAGAGCCAAAATATGGATCCCACTGTGTAGCCATTTCAAATGAAAATATACATTTGCCATTTCCCAGTTGATTCCTAAAATTATGTATAACAAAGCTTAAGTTCTTTTTTATGACTGTAGTTAATTACATCTCCAAAAATGTGGTCCTAATCAATGTTTGCCTGTTGGCAACACCACCAGCAACATTAGTTGATTTGGAGAAAAATCTGGTGCAATCTATCTTGTCTATAAAAATATTTATGCATGCATTGCTACCCCAAAATTCTAAATTTTCTTGAAATGGGAGCTGTTCTAGTTGATTTACAAACTTCAGTCCAACTGACCATTGAGATCTATCTACCCACCTTCTCTTGTCAGGGGTGCCTCTGGCACTGTCTTGTATTCCACCTATCCTGTATTACGGCCCTATACATTTTACTTACCAGACATGTATTGCCTATATATTGCTTAGTGACTACAGTCCCCTGAAGCACAAATTATCAATTTCACTAATTCTGATTTTTTTTAGCTTTTTCTTGTCAATGCTCTTTGCATGGGTTCCTTATATCTCAAAAACAGATCTAAAAGTCAATAGCTCATTACCTTTAAATTCAAATATTACTTGAAATCTGTTCCATTCCTTTCTTGTCTCCACCACACAGATGTCCTCCCAAAAGTAGAAATTCCCACAGACTTCACACCGCTTTTGAATTTCTTTTATATTTATATTAAAAAGATTTTTGACATTAAAATGAAATGCACCAGTGTCACAAGCCATCAGACCCAACTCTTAGAATTTCACAATGTAGTGAAACAAATAGAGAACTTTATTAGAGTTAAGCCCTTTTGTCCAAAAAAAAACATGACTTCATCACAACTGTTTTTACAAGATGTCACAGGTTTAAATAATCCATTAAGCAGTCACATGACTAAATGATTACCTAGGTTTAAAGTGTGGCATGTGGCATGGGTGCATTTCATTTTGGTTTTTAGTTTCTTTGCACTGGAAGCTCCTTTGTGTTTGTGTTTGATTCTTTGACATTCCACTTGAGAGAACCTTAAATCTCCATAATGAATATTATTTTCTTCGCGTTTATATCACGCTACTGAAAGATGAAAATAGTGAATGCTATTTCATCAAACCTAAAATATCTAAACCACAAAATATCGAACATTCAGAACAGCAATTTTTTTCCCAAGGAAAAAATTCGCTATTCCTTATCACATACACACAACACAAGCACACCAAAAAAAAACATCAATCCACACACACATACACTTAAAATCCTACATCTAACCCTACACTAAACTGTACATACACTACTATCTATCCACTTAGCTTAACCCAAACCCTAACCCTGAAGTCCGTCACTATTGCACACTCACTTAAACTGCGCCCTAACCCTAACTCACTTAACCCGCCCCTAACCCTAACTCACCTGACCTGCACCCTAACCCTAACTCACCTAGCCTGCGCCCTAACCCTAACGTGCACACAATCGCACACTTACCTGAACCCAACCAGTTACTTTCCACCACAGCGCTGAAAATAGCGAAGCAACAGAACCAGCCAGCTTCGCTATTTTTAGCGTTCGCTGAATAGGGGTGATATTAGAACATTCGAAGTTTTAAAATTTTGATGTTCTGATATAGACCCCTTTCTTCTATGTATCCCTTTTAATAATTCCCTATCTTTCTCAAATAGTCTTGTGCCCCAAAAAGTAACCTTTTCCAACTCATCAGCACAATATTCCTAAAGTTATCAATCTCCTGATCCAATAGTATCATCTTCTATTCAAAGCTAGAAGCTGAATTTTGGAAGAGGTAAAGCAATCTTACCCTTGCAACTTCATAGTATTCCTTGAGATTAGGAACTGATGAACCACCTTCTTCTGTAGGCAGTATCATCTTTTGCCAACATTGCCTATGATGTCTATTATTCTTCTCATCTTGCCCAAATAATTCCTTCCTGGGCTATCTAGTATTGCTTGAGACACATATAACATATGGTGAATGACAAACATCTTAATAGCTTGAATTCTCTGATCAAAATAATCCATCTGGACCAGAGTCCATTTACTAATCACTTCCTCTATTTTCTCTGTTACAAAATCCCAGGATTCTTTCACTGAATTCTTTACTGTCCCTGTCAACCATATTTCCAGGAACTTGATCCTATAGTGGCCCAATAAACAGGGATAATCTTAGATCAGCTCCATCTGGGGAGTAATTTGTTTTTTCCTTGTTTATTCTAAACCCAAATTTTTCTCAAAGTTTCCTAAGATTTATTTTATTTATTGCATTTGTTTACCGGGAAAGTCTGGTTAGGTTAATAGCCACATATCAATGGCGGCCCAGTTAAAAAAGCTCCACGAGTTACAAATGTTAAAATGAGTATACCATGAAATTACTAGGGAGATCACTAAGTCACAAGTGTTACAAACATTAAAAGAAGTCTATCAGAAAAGTACTAATCAGCTTACTAAGTTACAATATTTGGAAAAAGTTTACAAAAATACAGTTCATCATAGAAGGAAAATACAAAGCAATATAGAAGAAGAATGCTTACAAAAGTAGTTCAACATTGCTAGGCTTCAGACAATCATTGAAAATAATACATTGAGTACATAACCCTAACCTATGAACCTATGAACCTATGAACCTATAAGGTGTGATGCATGGTACTAAATGGGCTAGTCTCAATGGTCTTAGCTAAGGGTAACATAGGAGCATAGCCATGTTTGCATAAGGTATTGCCTGAAGTTAGTTTTACATGAATTTGAGTTAACGATTTGTGTTAGGGGCATTGCTATGGAGTTTCATTTCCTAGAGGTAAAGTTAGAGTAGAGTGAGTCTGCTAAGGAGATTTTTTGATTTGGTTATAAACAGTAATAGTCTGTCATTGGATCTAAGGTTATTACCTAGAGAATAAGGGTACATAAGTGATTTGATGCTAATTTGTGGATGATTAGGAGTTGAGAATAAGTAAGGTGTGAGGAATCTCAAGCCAGTTAAGGTTTTTGAGAGTCAGGCAGTGGTGTGTTCTGAATCAGATTTGTAGGACATTTGGCTACTTCATTATAGCACTGATGGGAGTTTCTGTGTAACAGAAGAGTTCAGGAGAGGCATAGAGTAGTGTTGGGAGTAGATACACTGCAGCTGTGGAGTTTTTGGCAGTATCTGTTTGGAATGTTTGACACTATTGAAAATTCTTAGTTTCTGTGTCTTCTTTACTGCTTGTGATATATGAAGGTCAAATTTCATTTGGTTGTCAATGATGACTCCTAGCAATTTGGTGTGTGTGTTACTAATTGAACTTGTGTATTGTCCTTGGATGCTATAGAAAATAGGGTGTTATGGGTATTAACCTATCTAGGAATGAATAACATATGCTTAGCTTTCTTGGGGTTGAGAAGGAGCTAGAATATATCTAGACAGGTTTCAACTGAGGAGAAGGATTGTTTGGTTAGTTTTTGTGGAGTAGATAGATTTTTTTTCACTGTGCAGACAAGTGTGTTGCCTACATATTAGACTGTTGTGGCATGCAAGAATATAGGTAGATTATGAATAAGTTGAATAGTAATTAATCTAAAATAGAACCATGAGTTACTGTTACAATGAGAACAGGAAAGAGGATTAATAATTTTCCCATTTAACAGCTAGTTGTCTATTTAATAAGTAACCGTGAAACCAGTAAAGGGCTGGATTTGAGGGGCCTAGGCCTAGTAGACTTTGAGTAGGAGTTTTTGGTGTTTGACAGTGTCAAAAGCTTTTGATAGGTCAAGGAAGATGCTTGATATAAGGTTGTCTGATTTTCTGTGCTGGTTAGCTGCATTGATAAAGCTTAATAAGGCTGTGGTGGTGCTGTGATGTAGTCTAAAGCCATGCTGAGCAGGGAAAAGGAGTTTATGGTGTGGGATGAATAATAATATCGTGAAGGGTCTGTAACTGGAGGGGTCTGTGGAAGATTCACCTTTATGCAGAGGGTATAATAAAGGATTTTTTTCCCACAACTGGGGGACATGTTTTTCTTTATTGACCAGTTAATTAGGAACAACAAAGGGTAAGGAATTAAATCAGCTGCTATCTTAACCTGTCTTACTTTGTGCAGCTTATTATTGCCTGTGCTCCACAGCCCTGCAGATTAGTTAAAATACTGCAAAGCCCCCAAGCCAATGCTTTTATTAAATCTGCTCCTTTCATTGAAAACATATAAAGGCAGGAAGTAACCCTTTCATCACAGAATCCAGAAAAACATCCATATAACTGTATATTAAAAATAAAAAAGGGAAAAACTGATGAAGCTTTACCTACCGTAAGGATATCCAGAAAGATAGGTTCTTTTTTTTAGTGAACACCTGTAGCATACACATATACATCTTATCAATATATTAAGAAAATGAGTAAGTGTAACTTTAACTAAGTTCAAATCTCTGCTTCGGTGCTTGAGTTGTGGATATGCAAAAGTCATGCCGTGTTCTGCGATCATCCAATAATTGATCACTTGCTTGTCACATTATCATAGATGGATGCCCTCACAGTGGAAAACAATATTTAAGTGTTTATGTTTTTTTAAATAATTACCCTAGTGTAGATTATCCATTTAATTGAGTCTTGAACTAGCAATGTTTATTTTATTTTATTTTTATTTTACATTTGTTGACCGGGCTAGTCTAGCTGGACATATATCCGTTTACAGTAGAGGCCCGGGGAGAAAAGCTCCAGTATGGATAAAATTACAGTGATTTATAACAATTATCTTAGTAGATTTATACAAGGTACAAGAGAGGATATCTATAACATTTTATAAAAAAATATTAAGTCAGTTTACAATAAAAACAAGAACTACATACTAAAGTTATTAAGAAATATAGGCATCCCTTAGGGTTCAACTCTCAACTCCAGCAAGCTTTAGGTAGGGCCAGTAAGGGGACAGGAAGGAAAAATAATAAGGTGTATTGAGACATACTTTCAATCGGGATTGGTACAGGGAAAGTGAAAAATCCTAAATGTTCATTTATTATACCCCTAAAGCCATCACTCCCATCATATATATATATATATATATATATATATATATATATATATATATATATATATATATATATTGAGAGAGAGAGAAAGTGAATCAAAGCCATTATTAACCAACAAAAAATCCTAATAAACATGCAGTAGTTGACACATATCCATTCTATGTAGTGCTATGTGTAACCATCGTACTTTGACTGTGTGGTAATCATAAAATGTGAAGGTATTTCCTCAGCCTTCAACACAATATATGACCAATCATTTTTCCTTCTCTTCCCATGGTGATGAACAAGAGGGTAGCTCAGGCAAACCCAACCTCTCTCAACTTCTTGAATCTCTTTCTACTGCCCTCCTTTTCTCATCCATCTGTAGCTGTAAGAGGGGAAATGGCTGTGCAGGCCATTTTTCTCTTGGTACTTTCCTCGATTGCTTCTCAACTGACATGTTCTTCCCCATTAGATACTGCAGAGCCAAATCCGCTGTACTTCTCAATCTCAAAATCTATGAATGTTTTAACATCAGTAGGAAATGCTATTTTTAAAATGGCCATATATAGTAAATGTAATCTAAGCTATAGCTGTTTCAGGTGCACAAACCTACCCCTCCATAATCTGGTTGTCAAGGAGTAATCATTGTCTGCAAACATTTTTTTGTTTCCTGTTAACATTTGTTTCTTATTGTACCATATTTCAGAGCATATTTTCTCTTTCAGATTGAAGTTTTGAGTTCTAAAAAATAGGTCTGGGAAACCTCTGTTGCCTCTCACCCCCACAGAAGGCCCTATGATGATGATCCAGTAAAAGTTTGTCTTGGGGTATGCCAATCTATTTACTCAGTTGGTGGGTCATAAAGTATTTACAGTCTCTCTCCTGTAATCCTTCTGGAATTTTTACAAAATGAAGATTCTCCCTCCTTTTTCTATCCTTAGCTTCAGTTAACTTCTCCTTCATTTCGTGCTTAACTGTCCTTTGTTGGTGTGTTCCCCTCCTGTTCTTTGAAATTTTCTGATCTGCCCAGATTGATTTGATAATGCTGTTTCAATCATCCAGCCATTTTTCAGTTTTATTGATATAATTCTTGAGTAACTCATTCATTGGAACAACTTCTGTCAAGATTCTGTTTTAACATGCAAATTAGCCTGTCACACCTACGAGGCATTATTTTTCTCTTATCAATTTTTAGGCTTATTTCTGACTTGAGAGCTCACTCCTATACTATTAGACAATATTTTTTTCTTTCATATGGATCCCCTCTTCATGTGTCAATTAAGTCACTACTAACTCTTTTTTTCCCTTTTAACTGAGACCATGATACCTAGAATACTTTTAAGTTAACTCACAAAGGCAGGAGCAGTCAAACATAGTTCTTACTGAGCAGGTGCCATATAGGAAGTCCAAATCTGGATCGTCTTGGCCACAATCAGTGCTTTAGCTCCATATACAATAGATCTGTGTCTTTCCATTTCATTATGTGTCAGGAGTTTAGTACTCTTGTTTTGAGCAAAGAATTGGCTCTTTAAAAGTGAATTTGCACACTGAGACTTGCATGATACATGATCGCCACATGTGAGCAGAATAAAATGGCTAAAGTATTCTGCTGTTTAAATGTAGATTTATGTTTTAAAAAAAATAGTAGCTATATGTTTATGGCTTATAGGAGGAAGCAGTAAGTAACCAGGATCAATTTTTGTTAATTTATATTTGGAAGAATGTCATTTGAATAAAACTTTTATCCAGACGGAAACACTTTATCTGCTGTGTGCAGAGTTTATAGGTAGTGTGGTATTGTGCATGCATTTAAGTTATGTTTACTTTTCTGGATTATTTAGCAATGGAGTTTGTTTTTACAGGGATGACATAAGGTACTTTTAAGGGCCAGGATACAGAAACCTTTCATGCAGAGTGGCAAGGGAATTTATGCCACAAACACCACATGCAGGGAGTGTGTGATTCAAAGACACATGTACCACTAATGGCAACTAAGAAGTAGCATAGCTGGATGTGATGTATGCCAATGGCCATATAATGACATAGTAATAAGGAATATTGTTAAAATGAGCATCCTACTGTATGCCAATGAGGCAAATCAAGATGGCAGAATGATTCAGAAACATATAAACAGTTTTTCTTGGAGCTGAGCATATTATAGAATTGTCAGCCACTGATTCCTGGAGTTCATTCTGTAGCAACTGCAAAAACGTAAGGGGTTGTCACCACATATTTGCAACATACTCTAACTGCAGCCAGAAGTCACATTGGTATGAGTTGTCATGCCCAGAGGTTCAGTGTCATCAGACAGTGCATAACATATAATGCACTCCATGACAATGACATTGTGTATCTCTATTAAATTGACAGTGACACTGTGCAAGACACAGTGGGCAAGTGTTGGCCTCATCTACAACCTTGTGGGAATTGTGGACTACCCATTCCAGTGGATAGGAAGTTATATGTGGCTTTATATATACTAGCTACCGGGACCTTTCAGCAAACTACTGAGGATACAGTGAGAGTATTTCAAGCATTGGCCTCAGAAATTCTTTATCAGTTTCTTGATGACATTCTGGAACACATGGGGTAGAATATTTGATTTCCACATACCACAGAGGAGACAGCTAACAATCTGCAGGACTACTATCATACAGCCCATTTTCCTGCTGTTCTGGGTGCAATACACTGCAGTGAAATAATGGCTCCTAACTGGGGAACTGGGATGGGCATACATGAACTGCAAAGAGTATCACTCCATCAACAGCCACATGTTCTGTAATTCACAGACTTTCATCTACAAACTGTATGCTGACTACCCAGGCAGTTTCCATGATGCCTACAGAGTTTTTCAAGGGCTAATTTCCCCTAGATCCATCTTATCAGTGAAGCTGGATATGTTCTGGGACCCTGACACTCATTGCACATTCCCAAATGTAGCAGAACGAGGGTATAGTTTTGCACAGTCACATACCAGAACACTACCGAACATGTGTGTTTGGTGGCCAAAGAATTTCTGGATTCATCAGGTTTTGCCTTGCAATATGTCCTAACACTTGCGCAAAAATATTTACAGTATGTGCAGTCTTATATAATATGATTCTGAGGGGACAGATTCAGCAAGGGGCCAAGAAGCAGAGGGAAAACAATGCAGAACAGCAGGCAGTGATGCAGTAATGGAGGAGCCAAATAAGAAGTCATTGGAGGGGTCAGCTGCAAGTGATGATTAGGCTAGATGTAGATGGCTGCAGAATCCTGTAGCACTGTCAACAGCATTAGATGGAGGCAGATGCAGAATGCTGTGACACTGGCAATGAGGCTTATGCTCGCATATAGCTTTGGCTCCTGGAAAAGCTTAGTAAAGGAGTTACACCACCATAAAACTCATGCATGCTAATCTAACACCAGACTGCACTCACCCATTCATATGCTGGCCATAATGTGCATCAGACATTGGCAACCCAAGTTAGAATTTACAAAGGGCAGGGCACAGTTATCATAGTCTGTACAGGTGCAGGGGTGAGGGACACCATGTGTGAATTTTTTTCAAAAGGAAAAGTGTAGGTAGAGAGGAGATTTAGGAAAAAGGGTACAGGTGTATGTATAGGTCAGGATTAAGGAGGGTATCACAGGAAATGTGCTTAAAAGATCCACTGTGTCAGGGAGTGATTTTTGTGTGTGTGTGTGTGTGTGTGTGTGTGTGTGTGTGTGTGTATGTATGTGTGTTTAATGTACTGTGGCCATTTGTGGTGACATTGTGTATCTGCTTGGATACAGCCTCATCGGTAGATGTAGTACTGCATGTTGATGTTGTTGATAGGTCCATGGCATGCATGGTCTGGGTTTGAATATCCTGTGTATGCACTCACTCATTGCCTCTACCCTGAGTATCATAGGTTGTACCTCACCCCTAGCCAGATGTCGGCATGCTGCATGACCAAGACTGACATTCATCACCAGACATTCCAGTGCCATGACTGCCCTTCAGCTTCATTATGTGTTAGGAATTTAGTGCTCTTGTTTTGGGAAAATAGCTGCCACCTTAAAAAATGCCTCAGCATGAGTGTGGTCTAACTCATTCACAGCCAAGGTGACCACTCTACATTAAAGTATTACTGGAGCTGTGTTTTAAAGGCACCTCACACTTATCAAGTGGCCTTGAGAGCCCAGGGCGCATTCCAGTAAGGTTAGTCTGTTAAAAAAGTCACACATGCAGGACATGCCTCACAGAAGTCATCCCTCACATCCTGCATCAGACTGGTCGACTCTGATATGGTCACACAGTATGTGCTGCCTTAACCTAATGCTGTCTTACATTTTTCTTCTATTTTTCTTTCAGTAATCCAAACCACCCATCAGGTCAAGCAGGTCCCTGCCCCCCCCCCCCCCCCCCCCCATAACAAGCAGTGGAAATTTCAAACTTCTCTCTTGAGCACTGGGCACCCACAAACACTGTCCTCCAACTAAAGAAACTAAACACTAATGTAGGTGCTTAACTTCCAAGTGTCTAGACAGTAAAATACCTTAACTGCACTAACTTAAACAAATGTTAGTGAGTGTATTAGTACATTATGCTGTATAGTTCCTTAATCAAACCACTGTACTGATGAGTACATCACCAGGAAGAAACAGCTGCATAATACTGCCAGTAAGTGCCCCCCCAAACTAAAGTCTATTTTCTTTTGAGAAACACTTAAATCTATAAAACAGCATTTTATTACCTCACCTCTTTCATCTGTAACTAACCCCAGCTTTAATTTTATATCCTTTTAAGAATTTCAGGGTAAAATTCAAAAACACTTCCCAAAAATTGGAGTCAGACTAAAAATAACTATAAAAGAACTCAGACAACCCAGCCACTGGGGAGGCACAAGCCAGTGCATTTCTTTGTGCCGGTCCCAAGCCCAGATAAATGGGGAGGGTTGCATCAGGAAGGGCATATGGCGTAAAACTTGGCCAAATTATTCATGCGGACACCAGTAAATATTTGCATACTGGATCGGTTGAGGCCCGGGTTAACAACGACCACCACCAGTACTGTTAGCCAACAGGGTGCTGGCAGAAATTGGGCTACTGTTTGACCGAAGGAGGAGAGGAGGTGGAAGGCATGGCTGAAGGCAGGAAGAGAGGAGAAAGGCTAGGACTGTCGTAGTGAGGGTCGGAACTTTGAATGTTGGCAGTATGACTGGTATAGGAAGAGAGCTAGCCGATATGATGGACAGAAGGAAGGTTGGTATATTGTGTGTGCAAGAGACCAGATGGAAGGGGAGTAAAACTAGATGTATCGGAGGTGGGTTCAAATTGTTTTATCATGGTGTGGATAGGAGGAGAAATGGTGTAGGAGTTATCCTGAAGGAACAGTATGCTAAGAGTGTTTTGGAGGTGAAAAGAGTGTCAGATAGAGTGATGTTTATGAAGATGGAAATTGATGGTGTAATGCTGAATGTTGTTAGTGCATATGCCCCACAAGTTGGGTGTGTGATGGCCAAGAAAGAAACATTTTGGAGTGAGTTGGATGAAGTTGTGATGACTGTACCCAAGGGTGAGAGAGTGGTGACTGGAGCAGATTTCAATGGGCATGTTGGTGAAGGGAACTGAGGGGATGAGGAAGGGATGGGTAGGTATGGTGTTAAACAAAAGAATGCAGAAGGTCAGATGGTAGTGGATTTTGTGAAAAGAATGCACATGGCTTTGGTGAATACGTATTTTAACAAGAGGGAGGGGCATAGGGTGACATACAAGAGTGGAGGAAGATGCACACAAGTGGATTGTATTCTATGTAGGAGGGCCAGTTTGAAGGAGATTGGAGACTGTAAAGTGGTGACCGGGGAAAGTGTAGTTAGGCAGCACAGGATGGTGGTTTCTAAGATGATGTTGGTGATCAAGAAGAGGAGGAGGAGTGTGAGGGCAGCACCAAGGATCAAATGATAGAAACTGAAAAAGGGTAATTGTGAGGTGGAGTTCAGGGAAGAGTTAAGACAGGCACTGGATGGCAGTGAAGAGTTACCAGATAGCTGGGCAACTACAGCAGAGCTAGTAAGGGAGACGGCTAGAAAGGTGGTTGGTATGACATCTGGACAGATGAAGGACAACGAGGAGACATGGTGGTGGAAAGAGGAAGTACAGGAGAGTATACAAAGAAAGAGGTTGGCAAAGAAGAAGTGGGATTGTCAGAGAGATGAAGAAAGTAGACAGTAGTATAAGGAGATGAGGTGCATGGCTAAGAGAGAGGTGGTGAAGGCTAAGGATAAGGCATATGAAGAGTTGTATGAAAGGTTGGACACAAAGGAGGGAGAAAAGGACCTGTACCGATTGGCTAGACAGAGGGACCGAGCTAGGAAAGATGTGCTGCAGGTAATGGTGATAAAGGATAATGAGGGAAACATACTTACAGGCAAGGAGAGTATGTTGAGCAGATGGAAAGAGTACTTAGAGGGGTTGATGAATGAAGAGAATGAGAGGTAGAGAAGGTTGGATGATGTGGGAATAGTGAATCATGAAGTGCAATGGAATTGTGGTATTGTATGAGGAAGTCAGGAGTGTCAGAGAAGTATGTAAGAGTGGTACAGGATATGTACAAGGGTAGTGTGATAGCAGTGAGGTCTGTGGTGAGAATGACAGATGCATTTAAGGTGGAGGTGAGATTACATCAAGGATCAGCTCTGAGCCCTTTCTTATTTACAATGGTGATGGACAGGTTGACAGATGAGATCAGACAGGAGTCCCCATGGACTATGATGTTTGCAGATGATGTTGTGATCAGTAATGAGCATAGGGAACAGGTGGAGGAGACCCTGGAGAGATGGAGATATGCTCTAGAGAGAAGAGGAATGAAGGTCAGCAGGAGTAAGACAGAATATATGTGTGTGAATGAGAGGGAGGATAGAGGAATGGTGGGGATGCAAGGAGTAGAGGTGGCAAAGGTGGATGAGTTTAAATACTTGGGATCAATAGTTCAGAGTAATGGTGAGTGTGGAAGAGAGGTGAAGAAGAGAGTGGGTGGAGAAGAGTGTCAGGAGTGATTTGTGACAGACGAGTACCAGTAAAAGTGAAAGGGAAGGTCTACAAGAGGGTAGTGAAACCAACTATATTATATGGGTTGGAGACAGTGGCATTGACAAAAAGGCAGGAGTTAGAGCTTGATGTGGCAGAGTTAAAGATGTTAAGATTTGCACTGGGTGTGACGAGGGTGGACAGGATAAGAAATAAGTATATTAGAGGGTCAGCCCAGGTTGGAAGGTTTGGAGACTAATCCAGAGAGGCAAGATTACATTGATTTGGATATGTGCTGAAAAGGGATGCTGAGTATATTGGGAAAAAGATGCTAAGGATGAAGCTACCAGGTAACAGGAAAAGAGGAAGGCCTAAGATAAGGTTTATGGATGTGGTGAGAGAGGACATGCAGGTGGTTGGTCTGACAGAGCAAGATGCAGAGGATAGGAAGAAATGGAAACAGATTATCTGTTGTGGTGACCCCTAATGGGAACAGCCGAAAGATGATGATGATGATGATAAAAGAACTCAGAGATTTAAAGGTTAATTGACTCTGATTTCTACTTATCCTGACTAAAACTCAAGATCTCAGCTTATACATTGTCACCTTTGGAATGGCACTTTCTCTGCCTCAGGTGTAAACCTGCTCCATTCACCATTCCCACCCACCCCCATATCATTTCCTTTATATTTCTTCCCCATTTCCCTCCTATAATCAAACCCCTCCCCTTCCTGTTTCCTAATTATCTCCTTCACTTACAAAACCTACCTACCACATCTTCATCTATCGCATCACAATCCTTCAACTAACTAGACATAATCTACCTTACCCATACTTCCTCCTCTAACTTTAACCTTCTTCCTTGTCCATACCACCTTTTATTATATCATTTTTCTGCCAGTAATCATCATGCATAAACCACTCCTCTCCACTGCAATACTGATATCACTATGTCTCCTCCATGCTCTAACATACTCACCAACAATATTAACCCCTTATCATTATACCCCTACCCATACACATAACTATAACTTCTTCTATACCCAACAACCAATACTCATATCTGCATCCATCCTCCCCATGAATGTACAACTCCCCAAAATAAAAATCCCCCTCCCATTCCATAATATCTGCAAATAAATCAAAATACACTAAATACTACCTAATAACTATCAAACCTAACTACTATTCTATTTCACTACTTCCATCAGGTGATATCCACCCTAACCCAAGACCCACTCCTAATTCTACCACTCCTCACAATACCTCATCAACCACAAGTAATTTACCAAAAAAAAAACAAACAAATCTTCCTTTTCTCTAAACACACTCAAAGCATACTTAATAAAGTTAGCCAACTTCATGCTTGGATATCTACTAAAAAACCCAGACATTACAGAAACATGGCTTAAACCACAAAACCTAGATAAGGACATACTCCCTCCTGGATATAATATAATATGCCTAGATCGCCCTAATAAAAAAGGAGGAGGGGTTGCAATTGTGTACTCCACAACTTCACTTTTACATAGCCAAAGCTGTCTATACATTTCTTTTCTTCCACAGAATTACTGGTAGCAAACCTTACGCTCAATGACTACACTACTATTACTGTCGTATCTACCTACATTCCACCAGGAGACAACATTCCCTTATTGGAAAGCATTCTCTCCTACCTTTCCCAAAACATCCCTAATGAAATCATCCTCCTTGGGGATGTGAACATAAATTGGGAAACACTTACCAGTCCTAACTCAACATACCATATAAATCTATATGGCTTTTCACAACTTATCTCCCAGCCTACTCATACCAATAACACTCATTCTACCAGTTCACTCATTGACTGGATTTTTGTCTCAAATCCCTCTAAATACCATAGTCATAAAACACTCTCTGACTTCCTGAGTGACCACTCTCCAATAAAGGTAGTTAGACATGCCTCCCACTTATCTAAACCACAGATACATAACCTTCATAAATTATCCAAATTCAACCCAGAAACTTTTAATAACCTCTTACCCGGAATAAATTGGAACTTCCTTACCCAGCTCCCACTTGATACAGCAGTTCAAGCTTTTAACTTAACCTTCCTAAATATCTTAAACTCATTCACCCCATTACGGAAAGTAAGGATAAAAGCTACTATATCCCCTTGGCTATCTAAGAATACTCACACTCTTATGACAGCCAGAGATTGAGCCTGGAAAACTTGGACCCAAACTAAACTACCAGCAGATCTGCAAAAGTATAAAGAACTGAGGAATAAGACAAACAAATGTATTGATAAAGATAAAAAAGACTTCTACTATAACCTCCAGCTGCCCTAAAATCAGATCCAAAAAATTCTGGAATGCCATAAACCAAATAATTCATCCTGGTAATCCTACTTCACCTAATCCATCTCCTGACAAATCTCCCAAAAAGACTATTAACACCTTCAATGCCTGTTTCATTCAGTCAATAGCCAAACTTTTCAATCCTAATCAAAAATACTCCAGTAACAATGTTCCAAATTACTTGGAACCTCCACCCACAGCCAGCTCTGCAAACTCTTTTTTCCTTAAAGCAGTCCCTACTGCTTACATCAAAACCCTTCTTTTCAAACTAAAACCATGCTCTGTTTCTGTTGACAGTATCCATCTTACTTTCTTCAGATAGCTGCTCCCTCTATTGCTTTGCCAGTATCTATTTTAATCAACTGTTCCATCTTTGAAGCTAAAATACCTGCTATCTGGAAACAGTTCTACACCATACCTATTCACAAAGGTGGCAATTCCACAGAACTCTCAAACTTCAGACCAATAGCTATCCTCTCCTCTCAGTCTAAAAATGTATACATACACAAGTAATTCAATATCTTATACAGGGCACACTCCTCACTCCCACTCAGCATGGTTACTGACCCAAACATAGTACCACTACAGCTCTACTTTCCTTTCTCAACACCATTTCTGTAGCTAGAGATAATCATAAACTTATCTCCTGCTTATTCCTTGACCTCTCAAAAGCCTTCAACACTGTCACATCCTCTGCTACTGAATAAACTGTCTGATCTCAACTTCTCTACTACAACAATAGCATGGTTCTCCAGCTATCTCACTGACCGACAGCAATCAGTAAGATGGCACTCCTCACTATTATCTCCCCTTCCAGTGAAAATGGGTGTTCCCCAAGGATCCATCTTTGGACCACTACTTTTCAATATATTCAGCAACTCACTCTACTCCTCTTGTCC
The DNA here is from genome assembly GCF_019279795.1 of Protopterus annectens. Taxonomy (NCBI): domain Eukaryota; kingdom Metazoa; phylum Chordata; order Ceratodontiformes; family Protopteridae; genus Protopterus; species Protopterus annectens. The sequence continues at coordinate 540,359,241 of NC_056745.1, read as the reverse complement.
ACAATCCTCATTAGTCCAATATGCAGATGACTCCACAGTTACCACCATTGCTAACTCACTCTCTAAACTTCTAACAGCTACCCAGTCTTCTTTTAACTCTGTTAAAACTTGGCTCACCAATAATTAGCTCATCCGTAATCCCCCCCCCAAAAAAACTCTTACTTTCTCCCCAAAACTGTTACTCATATCAAAATCTACTTTTCAAATAAAATCACTAAATCACACTCTCATAGTTGCTGACTCTAGTACTAAACTCATTTTTAATTTCTCCAAGTCTTTTGGGTTTCTAATACCATGACGGGAATGGACCCCATTCTTAAGTCAAAGTACGATTAAAGTTCATGAAATTAGTATTGTTTCACTCTTTGATGTTGGCCAAAAGTGCTCTTCGCAGCACCTGCAATGTCTTTTGGGTTTCTAATACCATGACGGGAATGGACCCCATTCCTAAGTCAAAGTACGATTAAAGTTCATGAAATTAGTATTGTTTCACTCTCTGATGTTAGTCAAAAGTGCTCTTCACAGCACCCGCAATGTGCCCAGTGATTACTCCTTCTGCAATTCGTATGGTGTTACATGAATTGGTAACATATCTAAATACGATTGTAAATTATTTTTTATAAGACCAGTTGCTCCTACTACTATTGGAACTGTCTGGGTATCTTTCTTCCACATGGCTCTCGTTTCTGCCTGCAGATCAAGGTATTTTATGACTTTGTGTCTCTCTGTAAACAAGACACTGTAGTCACTAGGTGTGGCAATTTCAATGATCAATGCTACTTTTGTTTTCTTTTCTTGGACCACTATATATGGTTTTCTAGCATCTATCTTTTGGACTGTTGGTATTGGGTGAGCCCATGTGATGTAAACTTCATCATTTTCTATGATTCTCTGTGGCTCGTTTCCAGTGTTTTTCAGCCACTTCGATACCATAATGTTTGCACAATCTCTAGTGTAACAATCTTGCCACATTATTATGCCTTTCAATATACAGTCCCTCTGCCATTAGAGAGACGCAAACCAGCAATAAGGTGTGTGACTGTTTCCAATTCGGTTCCACAAAACCTACATATGTCTGTTTCTCCTACATGTTCAATGGACATAGTAAACCAGCATGCATGTAGCCCATTATCTTGGGCTGCCAATATTAACCTTTCATTTCTTGATGTAATTAACCATTCCTGCATTTGTTTTTGATCAACACGAGGCTCTTCCATAAGTTTTCTGTACTTGCAACTATATTTATATTTTTTCCACATTTCTTGCCTTCTCGCTTGGTCCTTCACCTTATATTCTTCATTTTGTTTTTTAGCACATTCAGTTGCTGCTTGGTTTTTATCCACTTCTGGTTTGATTTCCATTCCTGCTTGACGTCAATATGCTTCTGCTAAATTAAGCAGAGATGTCATCTTAGATTTATTCTCCTCATGTTTCAAAACTTTCACCACATTTGGATCTTGTGTGGTCAGTAGATATGTGTGGAGTCCCACATTTACAGATCTATACATGTAATCAATTTCAAGGAGGCCCATCCCTCCTTCAGAATGGAGAATATATAATCTTGGTATGCACTGATTTTTATAAATCATTTGGTGAGCATGAAGCAGCCTTCTTGTTTTAATATCCAATCTATCCAACACTTTTTGGGGCCAGTCAATAACTCCAACACTATAAGTTAGGACAGGAAGAGCAAATTGATTTATAGCTTGGATCTTGTTCCTAGGTGTCAATGCTGTTTTCAGGATTAATTGAAGTCTTCTAAAGTACTCCTTATTAAGCTTTATTTGCATTTGTTCATGCTTTATTGCTGATCCTTCATCAATTCCCAAGTATTCATACACCCCCTCTTTCTCAAGTTCTTTTATATCAGATTCTTGTTCCAAACTGATGTTTTCCTGGTGCTGCAATTTTCCTTTTTTAAAGGTTGCTTTTGCACATTTATCAAGACAAAATGACATTCCAATATCATCTAAAAAAGTTTTGACAACCTGCAGCTGTGCTTTCAGTTCCTCATCTGACGAGCTATACAATTTTAAATCATCGACAAAGAGAAGACGAGAAGTCATTAGATGTTGTTGTTTTCTAGAAGCCAGATTACAGCCTTGGCCTAAGCTGTTAAGTAAACAGCTTAATGGGTTAATGGCAAACTCCTTGGTGTAACCATTGATAATCAGCTAAAATTTGACCTCCATATAAATAACTGTATCAAGAAAACCTCTCAAAAACTAGGACTTCTCTACAGAAATAAAAATTCCTAACCCCTGAATCTAGAACCACAATTATCCATGCTTATCTTTTGCCATGTGTAACACACTGCTCCCAAATACTCACAAATCTTAACTCCACCTTACTTAGCAAACTCGAATCAACCTATCACAAAATAACCAGATTTGCTGCACAACAAACCTACAAATCTCACCACTGTCTGGAACTACCACACCTCCTACTCCTCTCTCAGCTCCAAATTATATACTCCAATGTTTATTCACCATCTTACTGTCCAGCACTAGGCACCATAATCTCCCACTATGTCCCATCCAGACTACTCAGGAGCTCCACCCAAGACCTTTTAGAAATTTTCAAGCCCAAGTCCAAAATAGGGGCCATTACATACAGCTACCATTCCTCTATTGCTTGGAACAAACTCCCACAAGAAGTTAGATCACTTTCACATCCTAAAGTATTCAAACTAGCCACTAAAGAGTACTTAAAAAGTCACTGGATTTGTACCTGTTCTCACCCTCCTTGAATATACCTTCACTAAATAACAGACCTAACTTCCTCTGTCTTAACATCATTTCTACTCCTCTATACCAGAACATTTACAACTTAAACTAGTCTGCTTCATCATTTTTTACCTAACACTATCTCCTTTCCTTCTGCTGCTGTATTCTTCATAACATTTTTATAGATAATTGTAACTCTATATATATATATATATATATATATATATATATATATATATGGATCTACCTTACTAGATCGACACGTTAAAACAGCGAAAACGACTTCACCGACGCCAGAAGATCGACAAGGCAGAAGACCGATGGAGGAAGACACTGACGCTGAGAACACTACGATGGGGAAAGGATGTGTAAGTATGCGGTAGTGACGGACGTTAGGGTGCGAGTAAGGTAAGTGTGCGATGTTGACAGTGTGTAGGGATAGGGGTGGGATAAGTGAGTTAGGGTTAGGGCGCGGGTTAGGTAAGGGTGCGAGTAAGGTAAGTGTGTGATGTTGGCGGTCTGTAGGGGTAGGGGTGGGATAAGTGAGTTAGGGTTAGGGTGCGGGTTAGGTGAGTGTGCGATAGTGACGGACCTTAGGGTAAGGGTTTGGGTTAGGGTTGTAGATAGTTGTGTATGTATGGGTTAGTGTTGGTTTGTAAGGATTTTGGTGTGCTTGTGTTGTGTGTGTGGGTTTTGGATAGGGGATTTGTTTTGTTTGTTGGTATGATGTGTCGAGTGTATGAGGTGTCGTGTTTGTGAACTGTCGATCTTCTGGCGTCGGTGAAGTCATTTTCGCTGTTTTAACGTGTCGATCTAGTAAGGTAGATCCATATATATATATATATATATATATATATATATATATATATATATATATATATATATATATATATATATATAATAACTGTTCTACAAGTTTTATTATGAATGATTATAATGTTAAACTGTGTTTGTAATGGTTATATTTTTTGTAACTATGTTTTGGAGCTTTTTCCCCCAGGCCTCTGCTTAAAAAGGGCTTTTGCTCAGTCAGACAATCCCAGTTAACAAATGTAAGATTAAATAAATAAATAAATAAAAATATGTCTGTCATGGTACTACCCTGTGCATCCATGAAGGCCCTGCACATATGCCGTGTTGTGGCCAGTGACACACCGACTTCAGGATGAGGGCAGTAAGCATGTCTAATAAGTTAGTTATACAGTGCTCATTCCTGAATGCTGTCGAGGAAAACTGTTTAATTGAAAGTTATGTTATGTTGTATACCTCCTTACACACCCAAGCATCCAGATGTAGTTTAAATAAATTCATAGTGTTTAATCTCACAAGGACTTTTATTTGAGAGTCTGGTTCTTGTTTGAGTGATAAATTTGTTTTTGATATTTTTTAGGTTTTCACTCAAGTAAAAGTTTATATTATCATTCCTGTGAGCTCCATGGTCAGTAGCAGGAATCAAGTCAAACTCTGCCTGCAATAAGTCGTCATTATAAACTGTGTAAGCTGGTAGAATTTTGCCCCTAGAATATCTGTAGTGCATGGGAAACAGTTTTAAGTTCTTACAAAAATCAGGATAACTCAGATGCTTCACTAAAGGTACAAAAATACTATCTTGTTTGCTTGTTTCCCACCTTTCCTAGCTAGTATAGTCCAGATCCCAGGTTTTGCTGGTTTGAAGACTTTATTTTCTGTGTTCAGAGCTATCCAGAACTTGCTGTGGTAGATGGAAGTCCTACTGCTTACCAGTGGGAGTGGTGAGCATTGTACTGCCTATCTAACACTAGAGGAGTGATTTCCATCTCTGAAATTGTAATTTAATTTGCCATTTTAGGCCGATTTCTATCCCTTTCATCTTTCTGGCTTAAAAATGTGTGTGTGTTTGCACATTTTTTGCATCGTGCAGCACAGCGGGGCTACGGTTAAACTATTCCAGGTGCCAGAAAGTCTGCTTTGCAAATTTGCCCTTAGAACTAGCTGGTTTCTCAGTAGTAGCACTAAAATCTGAACCCCTGTGACTAGCACTTGCTCTAGAACCTGCTGGAAAGCACTAGGAAGCCTTAAACTGATACAAGCACTCAACTCTCCTTGTTAATAAGGAGAAATTAATCGTAGGCACTAAACAGCTTATAATTGCAAAGTACCTTGCAAAGGTAAGGGAAAACAGCTCTTGTACCTTACAAAAAAAGCACCCGGGCTAAACAGGCATGTCCAAGGGTCAGCTTCCGGTGACTTCTCCTGTCCACCTGATGAATCTGGGCATATTGGGGCAAGGCAGCAACTGCCTCATGTACACAGACAACCCTCTCCTCCTACCACCGAACACTACAAGCTGTGAGAGATGCACTTACATAACCAAACTGGAAGCAAAGCTCTCTCCAGCTAAGATTGTGCTAGACAGTCAAGAGGAGAAGGTTAACACCTGCACTACATCTCAAGCAACACATAGCCCTTCAAAACCCACACCATGAACACCCACACATCGCAACACTAAACCCACATATGCGGAGGCCCTTAACGTTAACCTGCCCAAGCAACAAGGACCTCTGAAGCTGAAACGCAAACAAACACCAGTCACAACCAAAGTGACACATAGCTCACAACACCAATGTGCCACCCAACAACAGCCCCTAAGGAAAGACAACATACCCAAAACTTTAGTCATAGGTGACTCTATAATCAGGCCATTGATGTACCACTCACCAGGCTGAGCAAGGAGAAAATTACAGTCAGCTGCCTGTCAGGTGCCAGGATCTGCCACATAACGCATGCACTCAAGTCACTCCACAAAAAGTACAGATACGACTGGGTCACATGATCCGAGAGCTCTTCCTTGTCTCTTTTCATGTAGTCCGGGGAAGTACGTCTCAAGTCATTCTCTCCATGAAAAGAGACAAGGAAGAGCTCTCGGATCATGTGACCCAGGCAGGTATGACCCTAGCCCTGAGTAGCATCCTGCTTTTGCCCAGAATGATATCACAGTATAAGGACAAAATGATTGACTTCAACAATTGGCTAAGCTTCTGGTGTCATTCAAAGGGGATCCAGTATCTGTCTGCCTGGGATGACATGATTGACAAACCACAATGCTTTGCCAGAGATGGTCTGCATCTGTCACCCCTGGGATTCAGGTTACTGGCTAAAGCTCTTGCTACCCCATAGTGCCTTTTTTAGGCAAGGTTCAAAGGACAAAACCCCCACCATAACAGATACAAGCATGCAAAATCTGCAGGTATTGCTACTCAATGCTAGAAGTCTAAACCTCAAAATGCACTCTCTCAAGGCACTCCTAAAAATGGAGAACATCGATATCTGTGCAGTAACTGAGACCTGGGTCAAGAGTCCAGAGAGCACACCTGCAATACCAGGCTACAACTCTTACCACATTTTTCAGCCACCAAACCAAGACCGAAACACTAAAGATGGAGGAGTGTCCATATTCACAAAGGATATTCACACCACCAGGCTAGTTGCCCAGTACAATGCATGTGAAATTCCCCAGGTGCAACTAACACTAGGTAAGACTGCAATCCAAATTGTAGCTTGCTATAGATCCCCACCATGCCCCAAGATTCTCAGTAGACCTTCTAAACATACTGTAAAATATTAAGATACAAGCAAACACCCTAATACTGGGTGATTTCAACTACCCTGCCATTAACTGGAAAAACTACTCAGGTACCAACACCTTTTCCCAATGGTTCTTGGAATTCATAAATTCCAACGCTCTGGATCAACTAATCCATTGTCCCACCAGGGGCTCCAATATCCTAGATCTGGTAATTACCAACATGGGAGATAGATGATCCACACTAGTGGTCACCACCTCATTGGTCAGGTCTGACATAAGCAAATCACCCTTGACATTCACATCCCACCCTTACCCCCCAGTAAGGAAACCTCTGTAACAAACTTCTCCAAAGACAACTTCATGCCTCTTAAGTCAGAAGTGACAAACTTCATGGCACCCATGCAGATGGGAGCTGAAAGTTCAACTGCTGAATCCTACACTAAGGCACTGTATGAGCACATCCACTCGTGCATGAATTGTGCCACCCCAAATAGAACCAAGACTCTCTCCTCCAAAAAAAGGAAGCCAATCTGGTGGTCCCCTGCCATAAATAAACTATACAACAGAAGAAACTGTTGCAGAAAAGAGGAAAATACCAGGATGCAAAAAACTCCCTCACCAGCCTCAGTAAGAAGCTGAGATCCCTCATAAAATCCTCCAAAACTAGTTACGAAAATATAATTGCCAAAGATTCCAAAGACAACCGCAAGGCATTCTATAGTTATGTCAAGAATCTAAATGGCAATGCTCAGATCTGCTCTGAGCTACAACAGAATGGCATATTGCCAATATCCTGGCAGATCGATTTAGTGCCAACTTCACCCCCCTCTCACCCCCTAAAGGTCCCATCTCAATACCAAAAGATTGCCAAATTCTGGTAATCACGGCCACACAGGTAGAAACTGCACTCTCCAAAGCTAAGAATACAGCATCCATGGGACCAGATGACATCCCAGGCTGTGTACTACATGAATTACAAAATGAACTGGCACCTCACTGAAGTGTCATAATCATAGCCTCACCTCATGCGTCGTGCCCACTGAGTGGTGCACAGCTACAGTTATCTTACTCCACAAGGGGGGATCCACCTCTGATCCTGGGAACTACTGTCCCATTAGTCTGACAAGCCTGATCTGCAAGGGCATGGAATGCATTATCATGGAACTTATAAACAAAGACACTGGCAACCTTCAAATACTGGACCTCACCCAGTTTGGGTTTGTGAAGGGCTGATCTTGTCTCCTGAACCTGATTAACTTCTTTGAATCAGTTTCCAGAGCTGTGGATGAGGGTAAGGTGGTCCACACAGCCTACCTGGACCTCGCCAAGGCGGCCTTCAACACCACCCCCCACTCTGGAATCATAGATAAACTTACTAAGCTGGGCATAAATCCCTATGTCACTTGATGGGTTGCCAACTGGCTTACTGACAGAACCCAGACTGTAAAAGTAGCTGACTCCAAATCCAGCTCCAGACAAGTGGAGTACCTCAGGGTTCAGTTCTGGGACCGCTCTTGTTTGGCATCTACTTTTCTGAAGTACAGGCCAACACTAAGAGACTCTGGCTAACAAAGTTTGCAGATGACTGCAAACTGGGAGCCATAACTGAATCCCCAAATGATGTGGATATTCTACAAAAGGGCCTTAAAGAAACAGATGCTTGGTGCCAGAGCCATGGGCTCAAGCTTAATGCCAAGAAATGTATATTTATCCCCTTTGGGAAAAAACATATATCCATGAATTAACACATAGGTGGCAGTACACTAAACACTGAAAGTGTGATGAGAGACTTAGGGACACAGGTGGACAGTGCTCTCACCTTCGATAACCACATCACCACAACAGTCAGGAAATCCTTCTATGTGGCACACCTCATCACTAAGGGCTTTTCATTCAGAAAAAAGGAGGTCATTGTCCCACTGTACTCATCCCTCATTAGACTCATTATAGAGTACAACGACCCCATTTGAAATGTACCTCACAAGACATCTGCAATAGCTGGCAAGACCACAGAAATACCTCACTAAAAGAATCACAGGCCTAAAGCAGATGCCCTATGCTGACTGTCTAAAAAACCTCCAGCTATACTCTATGGCATATCGTCTACTCAGAGGCCATCTCTTCTGTGTGGCCATGACTTCCAGATTATGTTAATACAAGGCCATGTCAAACCCTGAGCTGTTGGACATGCTCCACTTAAAGAAATCCCAATCCCTCAGAGCCACATGCTCCAGGGATCTAAACCTTGTCATCACAATGAAAAAAACATGCTGGAGGGATAGGTTCCTGACCCAGAGACTCCTCATACTACGGAATACACTGCCCATACATGTCAAGCAGAGCACCTCCTTGGCCCTCATCAAAAGGAACCTTGATTATTGGATGGGAGATAGGAAATTCACCCCAGGGATCACGTCAGTCGCCCTGCTAGACAGGGGTCCAGGGAAGTAAATATTGTGGGAAGAAATATCCGGGGAATTGTTTGGCTAGGCTTGTATAGGCCCTAGGGCCAATAGCCTAGTACCAGCCTATGAACTTATGCTTAGTAAATACCCTTTGAATGTTTTCTATCTTAAAATTCTGTGTCCTAGTATACATGTAAAAGGCATTATTAAATTCAAGAGTGAATGAATATAAATTTTATAAAGAAGTGTTAGACTGTGATCTTTCCTTAAGGAAATAGATTTAGGTCTTCTTCTTCTGGCTTTTCCCAGTTAGGGGTCACCACAGTGGAACACCTGTCTGCTCATGATTGGCAGTGCAGTTTTATGGTGTTGAGGCACACACACACATGCACTCACACCTAAGGCCAATTTAGCATGTCCAATCCACCTATAGCATGTTTTTGGGATGAAATCAGAACACTCAGAGGAAGCCCATGTGACCACAGGGAAGAAATGCAAACTCCGCACAGAAAGCAACTCAGCTGAGGATCGAACCAGAGAACCTCTTGCTGTGAGGCAACAATGCTAACCGCTGCAACACTGCGGCCGCCCAAGGAAATAGATTTAAGTATGAGTCTTGAAAGATGAAGGGCCTTTTTCCTTCTGCTGTTCATGAATGTGAAAGGAAATATTCAGATGTAATCAAAATTCCAAAATCTTTATATTAATTTCCTTCCTGCAATATAGATCCAGTCAATTTAAGCAGACATTTTATGGTAGGATTCTTAAAATATAGTACCTGGCATTTATATGTACTAAAAATTAAACCTGTTGCTATTGCTCATGCTGAGAACTCTTCCAGAAGTGTGTTAATTTCTGAATAATCCTTGTTAATATTAGTAATGAAACCTATCTTGCATTCATCTGCATATTTAGCAAAACTATTTATTTGGTGGAGTAGTAGAGAAAACTAAATTAAACAGAAAAGGCCCTGAGACAAAACCTTGTGGAATACCAGCAGGCACAGGAAAGTGTTAGAGTTGGCACCTTGAATTGAAACATACTGAGTTCTTTCTACCAGATAACAAATTATTAATTCAATTCACTAAGAGGCAGTTATACCTGTCATTCTTTAAAGCAATGCTAATAGACTTGTGATAGGGTGACACAGTGGCACAGCAGATAGCATTGCTGTCTCACACCAAGGGGTTCTCCGGTTTGATTCTTGGCAGGGGGATCTTCTTTGCAGAGTCTGCATGTCTTTCCTGTGTTTTTATTTTTCCTCCTGGTGCTCTAGTTTCCTCCTACATTCCAAAGACATGCACTAGATGGACTGGACACTTTAAATTGGCCATAGATGTGAGTGCATGGTATGGAAGAAATACTATGGCAGGCCTAGCCATCTGATGGTGTGAACCTTGGCTGTAGATGATTGTTACTGATAATGTGACACCCTGGCTCCATGTATAAAAATGGGAAAAAGGGGTTGTGTATGGATGGATTATCAAAAGCTTTGGTTAAATCTAAGAAAATACCTCCCCTTTTCAAATCATAGTCAAGTGCAATAGTAAGCTCATGCCTCTGGGGGATAGCTATACAACATATACTGAGCGGAGTCACTGTAATACATAATACCACCAATGTAACAAGAAGAGGGAAAAATTTAAAAGAACATTTTTTTTAATAGGAATAGTATTAGTTCGAAGAGTGCCAAAAGTATGGTTAAATGTAAATGTTGTAATTATTGTAAATATGTAATCGAGGGCACTAAAGTAACTATAGTAGCAAAGAATTATGTTATTAATCTGTTAGGTATTTATAATTGTAAGTCTAAATTTGTTGTTTATGTTGCTTTGTGCAACTTATGTTCAGCTTTTTATATAGGGAGAACAAGTCATAGTTTTTATCTTAGAATTTATGAGTATCTGAAGGGAGTTAAAAAGCTAGAGCTGATGAATGTTCAGCAAGACATGTAGCAACCTGCCATCAGAATGTTAAAAGTTTTTTATAAATTTTCAATAACTGATCAGGTTAATAACTATTCTGACAGATGGGATGCTGAAAAAGAATTAAATTGGAAAGAGTACTGCTGGCAAGTAAAGTTAAATGCATGTGTGAGCCCAGGTATCAATGACAGAGAAAATTTTAAAGTTGTTCTGAATAAAAAAAGGGTTAAAACACTAAGGAGTCATATGATGTGATTTGATTAAGTATTTAAATGAAGTATGATGTAATGACAACTGGGTTAAGAAGTTAAGAAGTTAATTTTGAACAAAAGTGCTTACTGGTTGTATCAGTGTGTTAAATAAAGTTTTAAGGTTTTATGTGAAGATTTGTATTGCCGTCTTTTGTTTTTTTGTTTTTTGTTTTTTATAATAATTGTCCAAGAAACTAGGCTGTCATGTCATCTACTACTTATATTGGGCTTTTCTGCCACCAGTTGTGCAAATTAGGTGACACCATTGTAAGACAGCTGGCATATAGGAAAATGGTTGAGACTACCAATTTCCATCCATTTTTTCTTTCCAGAGTATTGTAATGAGAACTGTGGCTGCTGAAGAAGAAAACAGATTTGAAAAGTGCTGCCCAGAGGAGATAAAAATCTTCCTCTACCTCCACTACTAGCAATACAAGCCAATGCTCCTTGAGGAAGACCACTGATAGAATCTTCCTCTACCTCCTCCACCAGAAGTACAGAGCAATGCTCCTTGAGGAAGACCACTGAGGGCCTCCATAAAAGTCAGAGGCCTGCAGCAGCCTGGTATAAGAGGTCATGTATGCCACTTACATAACCTGAATGGTTAGTAATGGTGCCACCATTACAATGCTCTGAAAAGGATAAATTCATACCTGTTAGGTCTATGGAAAACTGAGGTGAGGAAGCAGGCTCCAACCAATGTACCATAAAGAATCCATTGCATATCTCCACATGGAAACAACCACTGTTTGCCTTCAATGGACTCTCATTTCCATCTCCACAACCCCAGAAAAGACAGCAGAGAATGCACAGCTGCACAGGATGAGGCTTGAGAATGACAGGGAGTACTGGGCTGAGTAGAGCTATTACGGGTAGTGTAGCTGTGCAGAAGCACTTGGTTGAGTAGAGCTGTTATGGGTAGTGTAGCTGTGCAGGAGCACTTGGCTGAGTAGAGCTGTTACGGGTAGTGTAGCTGTGCAGAAGCACTTGGCTTAGTAGAGTTGTTATGGGTAGTGTAGCTATGCAGGAGCACTTGGCTGAGTAGAGCTGTTACAGGTAGTGTAGCTGTACAGGATCACTGGGCTGAGTAGAGCTGTTACGGGTAATGTAGCTGTGCAGGAGCACTGGGCTGAGTAGAGCTGCTATGGGTAGTGTAGCTGTGCAGGAGCACTGGGCTGAGTAGAGCTGCTATGGGTAGTGTAGCTCTGCAGGAGCACTTGGCTGAGAAGAGCTGCTACGGGTAGTGTAGCTGTACAGGATCACTGGGCTGAGTAGAGCTGCTATGGGTAGTCTAGCTCTGCAGGAGCACTTGGCTGAGAAGAGCTGCTACGGGTAGTGTAGCTGTGCAGGAGCACTTGGCTGAGTAGAGCTGCTATAGGCAGTGTAGTTGTATAGGAGCACTGGGCTAAGTAGAGCTGTTATGGGTAATGTAGCTGTGCAGGAGCACTGGGCTGAGTAGAGCTGCTACGAGTAGTGTAGCTGTGCAGGAGCACTGGGCTGAGTAGAGCTGTTATTGGTAGTGTAGCTGTGCAGGAGCACTTGGCTGAGTAGAGCTGTTACTGGTAGTGTAGCTGTGCAGGAGCACTGGGCTGAGTAGAGCTGCTACAGGCAGTGTAGTTGTACAGGAGCACTGGGCTGAGTAGAGCTGTTACAGATAGTGTAGTTGTACAGGAGCACTGGGCTGAGTAGAGCTGTTACGGGTAGTGTAGCTGTGCAAGTTACCAAGCCTGTTTGTTGTCATAACAGTAATCAGGGTAAGTATGGGTTTTCATCAGGGTTGCCACATTATCAAATGTCCGGAGTAGAGTTTTATTATTGAATACATATGATTTCCTAGTAGTGTCTTGGACTGGAATTATAAAATGTTATCATACAAGCAAGTTCTATTTTGTACTGTGTTAGTTATTTAGGATCTGTCCTATAACATTAATGTGTTTAAAATATAAAGGTAATAGCTGGCTGCAAGTGCAACAGACATGTAAGATATTATTTGGAAAACCACAACTGCTTACATGGGGAATATTTAATATAATAGGAGATATTTGTTGGATCTTGTTTACACAGTATTAGCATGTAAGTTGTACATTCAGTGTTGGATGTGAACACTAGTTGGTTGATTGTATATATATGTCAGTGCTGCATACTTCTATGGAATTAGACATGTACCTATGTTAAGGTGTTGCTATTCTAGTATTAAGATGTGCACATGTTCATTTCTCGCCTTGGTAGACGACTTTGATAACAGTGTTTTGGGTTTTGTGTTTGTTGTACTCGACAGTATTACAGGTACTATGGATAACTGAGCAGTTATGTCAGAGCTGCAGTCCCTTTTGCACTGGTAACATTTTCACATATGTACTGTATTAAACTGCCTGGATGGATGGCATGAATGCATCATTAACTGCAAGTTCAGTAAAATTATGCTGGTAACTTGGCAGATTGAGTGTTGGACTTAGTGGATATGCTGATGTCTTTGGGTTCAACTCCCAAGCCTTGCTCATTTCTACTGCTGCTGAACACAATTTCCAGTTGGTGTTTCATTGTTCCTTCTGAGTAAAATTCCCAAACCAACGTAATGTGCACATTGGAGTAAGCTTCATGTTGTTTCTTTCATTCTGCAAGTGTGTGCTGCACACCAGCATGTAAATGCATTACTATTTTGTTTGCACTTACTGAAGGCAGTGGGTTTGAGTCTGCAACGGATAATATGTTAGCTCATCACTGTTATAGTGGGATGGATGTTTCATGACCATTGCATTATAGTACATGTAAAATACATTTGGGGAATGTTTCACCTGGATGTTTTGACTATATTTGTACTTTACATTTCATGCCCTCTTTCTCACTATCTTTTCCATTTTATACTGTCATTTCTTTTTTTTTCTTTTGTTTCTCTGTGTTTATTTCACACTTATTTGCATCAGCATCCAGACTAGCACTGCTACCACCATCTAGGCCTGTAGCCCCACCACTGGTGGCTAGTACTCTACTTCAACCAATGCCACAGCTATGTCTGTCTTCAGCTGCTGCTGTCACCTCCACACTTCTGGAAGCACCTACTGCAGACAGTGCCTCCGACCCTGCTGAGGAAGGTGCTGATATAGCACCTGTCAGAAGCAGTGAGAATGGAGGTGACACATATGTCACCAATTTGTAGCTGGAGGAGATGGTGAAAGGCTTCACTGATAAGTAGCTGGATGCCTAAATCAGCCATAAAGAGGCCTTCCTCAAGAAACTCACCGAGTTGCATCTCTGCCTTCACTGGCTTTGTCATCAAAGCAAAATCCTAGCGGCATGAGAGCACAGGGTGGGAAGCTCCCACTAGGTCATGGCTATCCCAATATTCATCTCCCTTTTGTGTGCACACCTCTTTTGTCTTTTGTTGTTCAGTCCTCCCCATCACAGTTGTGTTTCCTCTATGTGTCTGATGCTTTCTTCTACATTGTTTTCCACATCTCTGATTGTGTCAGCACTACCACTGTCAGTCTTGACTTCTGTTTTTTTTTGCGGGCCTCTGTTACCTATGCTAACTCTCTTACCTCCTCTTACTCTCTTATTTCTTTTACTACCTTCCCCAACTTACCTTCTTTTCATATATATAAATAAATAAATAAATAAATATATATATATATATATATATATATATATATATATATGTGTGTGTGTGTGTGTGTGTGTGTGTGTGTGTATGGATCTACTTTAGTAGATCGATTTACCAGAAAACCAAAGCCCAGATACCTGAGACGAAAGAACCAAACAGACCAGGACACTAAACATACAAAACAGTGAAAACCAACACCAGAAAAATTGTAAGTTCTCTAACACAACCATGTAAACAAACCATAGGTTCATAGGTTCATAGGTAGCTACTAGGCTATTGGCCCAAGGGCCTACGTAAGCCTAGCCAACAAGGTTCCCTGGCTTATGCCACCCAAGAAAGTTATTTTCCTGTGTCACTGTTGAGCAGAGACACAGAAGTGATCCCTGGGGTGTATTTCCTATTTCCCATCCACTCATCAAGATTTTTCTTGATGAGTGCTAATGAAGAACTTTGCTTGACATAGTTGGGTAGCATGGTCCAGAGCATGGGAAGTCTCTGGGACAGGAATCTATCCCTCCAGCATGTCCTGTTTATTGTGGTGACAAGGTTTAGGTCCCTACAGCATGTAGCTCAGAGGGATTGGGATTTCTTTAGGTGTAGCATATTCAACAGCTCTGGGTTTGACATAGCTTTATATGTTATGCAGAGATCACCTCGGAGTAGGCGATATGCTATGGAGTAAAGCTGGAGTTTTTTGAGGCAGTCAGTGTAGGGCATTTATTTGAGGCCAGTAATCGTCTTTGTGAGGTACTTCTGTGGCCTTTCCAGCTGCTGCAGATGTCTTGTGAGGTACATTCCAAAAGGGGCATTGTACTCTATAATGGGTTTAATCAGTGTTGAGTAGAGGGGAACAATGACCTCTTTTTTCCTGGATGAGAACCCTTTTATAATGAGGTGTTCCATGTAGAAGGACTTCCTGACTACTGTGGTGATGTGACTATCAAAGGAAAGACTACTGTCCACCTGGGTCCCAAGGTCTCTTATCACGCATTCGGTGTTAAGTAGATTGCTGCCTATGTGGTAGTTCATGGGTACAGAGTTTTTACCAAAGGGGATGACACTGCACTTTTTGGCATTGAGCTTGAGGCCATGGCTCTGACACCAGGCATCTGTCTCAGCGAGGCCCTTCTGTAGGATGTCCACATCATTTGGGGACATGACTATGGCTCCTAGCTTGCAGTCATCTGCAAAGTTCATTAGCCAGAGGCCTTCTGTGTTAGCCTGTACTTCAGAGAAGTAGATGCCAAACAGGTGAGGTCCCAGGACAGAACCCTGTGGTACTCCACTTGTCACTGCTTTGAGGTGAGATTTGGAGTCTGCAACTTTTACAGTGTGAGTTTTGTCAGTGAGCCAGTTGGTAACCCATCTTGTGACGTAGGGATTTATACCTAGTTTAGTGAGTTTAGCTACAATTCCAGAATGGGGGATGGTGTTGAAAGCCTTGTCGAGGTCAAGATAGGCTGTGTGAACCACCTTACCCTCATCTATGGCTTTGGTGACTGCCTCAAAGAAGTCGATCAGGTTCAGGAGGCATGATCTGCCTTTCACAAACCCGAAATGGGTGGGATCCAGAGTTTGGAGGTTACCAATGTCTTTGTTTATGAGTTCCATGATGATACATTCCATGGCCTTACAGGCCAGGCTCATCAGGCTAATAGGTCGATAGTTTCTGGGGTAAGTGGTGGCTCCCCCTTTGTGGAGTGGGATAACTGTTGCTGTGCGCCATTCAGTGGGCACAAAGCCTGATGCAAGGCTATTACTGAACATGGTGCTTAAGTGGGGAGCCAGTACGTTCTGAAGTTTATGTAAAATGCAGCCTGGGATGTTGTCTGGTCCTATGGATGCTGTGTTTTTGGCTTTAGAGAGTGCAGCTTTTACCTGTGTAGTTGTGATTACAGGGACTCTGCATTCTTCCTGTATAGATATGGGCCCTTTAAGGGGTGAGAGGGGGGTAAAGTTAGCATTGAACCTATCTGCCAGGATGTTGGCAATATCAGTTGGTTCTGTAATTTTTGTGCCTTTGTGCTGTAACTCAGAGCAGATCTGGGTGTTGCCATTGAGATTCTTGACATAGCTATAGAATGCTTTGTGGTTGTCCTTGGAATTAGTGGTGATTTTGTTTTCGTACCTAGCTTTGGAGGATCGTATAAGGGATCTCAGCTTCTTACTGAGGCTGACCAGGGAGCTCCTCCACTCATGGGATTTTACTCTCTTTTGCAACAGTTTCTTCATTCTGTTGTACAGTTAGTTTATGGCAGGGGACCACCAGATTGGCTTCCTTTTTTTTGGAGGATAGCATCTTGGTTCTGTTTGGAATAGCACGATTCATGCACTCGTGTAAGTGCTTATAGAGTGGATTTGTGAAGGATTCAGCAGTTGTAACTGTATTGTCCATCTGCATGGGTGTCATGAAGTTAACCACTTCTGTCTTAAGAAGCATGACGTTGGCTTTGGAGAAATTTTTTACTGTGGTTTCCTTAATGGGGGGTGGGGGGTGGGATGTGGATATCAAGGGTGATTAGCTTATGGTCGGATCGGACCAACGAGGAATTGACTTCAGGTGTGGAACACCGGTCACTCATGTTGGTAATGACTAGGTCTAGGATATTGTTGCCCCTGGTGGGGGTGTGGATAAATTGATCCAGGGCATTGGAGTTTATGAATTCCAAAAAGCGTTGAGCTAAGGAGTTGATACACGAGTAGTTTTCCCAGTTAATGTTGGGGTAGTTGAAGTTGCCCATTATTAGGGTGCTTGGTTGAACCCTAAATTATCCAGTACATCAAGAAAAGAGGAGTGGGAATCCTGGGGCATGGTGGGGGATCTGTAGCAAGCTACAAATTGGTTTGCAGTTTTGCCCAGAGTTAGTTGCACTTGAATAACCTTGGATGCATTGAGCTGAGGAACTAGCCTGGAGGTGTGGAAATCCTTAATGAATATGGACACACCTTCACCTTTGGTGTTTCGGTTCAGGTTACATGGCCAAAAAGTGTGGTATGATTTATAGCCTGGTAGTGCAGGGGTGCTCTCTGGCACCTTGAACCAGGTCTCAGTCACTGCACAGATATCAATGTTCTCCATTCTAAGGAGTGCCTCGAGTGAGTGCATTTTGAGATTTAGACTTCTAAAATTGAGTAGCATTACCCTCAGTTTTTGCTTGCCTGTTTCTGTTATGGTGGTGAATTTGTTATTTGAACCTTGCCTAAAAAAGGCACTATATGGGCAGCAGGAGCATTAGCAAGTATCCGAAATCCCAGGGGTGACAGGTGCCGGCCATCTATGGCAAAGCATCTTGGTCTGTCGACCATGTCATCCCAAGCAGACAGATACTGGATCCCCTTAGAATGACACCAGAAGCTTAGCCAATTGTTAAAGTCAATCATTTTGTCCTTGTACTGTGGTATCATTCTGGGTGATGGCAGAATGCTATTCAGGGCTAGAGTCATACCTGCCTGGGCTAAAAGATCAGACAGCTCTTCCATGTCTCTTTTCATGTAGTCCAGGGAGGTACGCCTCAGGTCATTCACACCAACATGGACAATGACATGTCATATTTGTACTTGTTTTGGAGTGACCTGAGTGCGTTGGTTGTGTTGTAGATCCTGGCAGCTGACAGGCAGATGACAGTAACCTTCTCCTTGTTTAGCCTGGTGAGTGGGACATCAATGTGCCTGACTATAGAGTCACCTATGACTAGTGTGTTGGGTACATTGTTTTGCCTTATTGGCTGTGGGTGAGTGGCACACTGAGTCTGTGGGCTATGTGTAATTTGGGTTGTGTTGGGGGATGGAGAATGCTTGCATTTCTGCTTTGGAGGTCTCTGTTGCTTAGACAGATTATTATTAAGAGCCTCTGCAAATGTTTTTGTGTTACTATGTGTGGATTTTGGTGGTGTAGATTTAGTGAGACTATGTGATGAGTGTGGTGTGGTGCAAATATTTACCTTCTCATGACTGTCAAGTTCAGTCTTGGTTAGAGAGAACTTTACGTCCAGTTTGGCTAGATAAGTGCATCTCTCACAGGGTGTAGTGTTGGGTGATAGGAATAGAGGGTTGTCTGTGTACATGAGGCAATTTCTACATTGCCTCAAGATGCCCAGATTCATCAGATAGACAGGAGAGAACACTGGGAGCTGACCCTTGTACATGCCTGAATAAAAAACTATTTTCCTCTAGATAAGTGAGGAAAGTGAGTACAAGAGCTGTTTTTCTCTAAGCAAGTGAGAAAAGTAAGTACAAAAACTGTTTTCCTCTAGGTAATGAGGAAGATTGAGTGCTATAGTAATTAGTAGCTTATTTAGTGCTTACAAGTTCTGAACAAATGCTGAGCATGAATAAGCAAATTTAAGTGCAAAAACTAAGAATCTGTATCTGCACTAGACGAGTTACAGGACAGAAATAAGTGCAAATGCAGGCTTTCAAATCAGAAAGTTGAGAGAAATGGAAGAGATTGCCCAAATGGCCAATAACTACAATTTCTGGGCCAGAACCACTCCTTATGTGGTAGACAGGTTTCCTGGTGCTTACCACTTACACTGATAAGCTAGAAAGCTTCCCTCCAGCACAGAAAGGCTTGAGGGCCTCAGAAGCTTACATACAGTCCTGGATACAGCAAATCTGTATCTGGAACACTAGTTAAAGGAAAGGTAGGAAACAGGCTTACAGTTTTTTTACAGAATAGTAGCAAAAACAGTAGTAAAAACAATTCACATGCAGTGCAAGCTAGCACATTTGAGTATGTAGCAATATTAGACCAAACACAGTTTAAAAATGCAATTAAATTAAAAAGAACTAAAAGCAAATGCAGAAAGAGTTTATTAGGTAGAATGTGGTAAAGGGATGGGACTGGGGGAGTGTCCCAGATCAAATCTACAGTGGGGCGGCCATCTGCAAAATCCAACAAATTTAAACTACAAACAAAGATAGGGAGGGTGGGTGGGACAAAACAGGTTCAACAGAGATCTAAGCAACAACTAACACTACAAACTCTAAAACCAAAAAAATATACTCAGCTCTGTATATTTGCAGATCAGTCTCTCAGAACTGTGAGACAACAGTTTCAACAGAGATCTAAGCAACAACTAACAGTACAAACTCTAAAACCAAAAAATATACTCAGCTCTGTATATTTGCAGATCAGTCTCTCAGAACAGTGAGACAACAGTTTCAACAGAGATCTAAGCAACAACTAACAGTAGAAACTCTAAAACCAAAAAAATATACTCAGCTCTGTATATTTGCAGATCAGTCTCTCAGAAGAGTGAGACAACAGTTTCAACAGAGATCCACGCAACAATTAAGAAACTCTACAACCAAAAAAATATATATACTCAGCGCTGTATATTTGCAGATAATCTGCAATTAAATGCAGGTTGTTACTAACAGGTCAGATTAAGTGATCCTTGAGTTAGATAACACACAAGCTGTAAAAAACATTTATACCAACTGAAGACACAGCAGAAAATGGGGGTGAGGGCTGGGGTGGGGTCAACAGTTTCAACAGAGATTTAAGCAACAACTAAACAGGGCAAACATTAAAACCAAAAAAATATATACTCAGCTCTGTATATTTGTAGATCAGTCTCTCAAAACAGTGAGACAACAGTTTCAACAGAGATCTAAGCAAAACAAACAGTACAAACTTTAAAACCAAAAAAATATATAAAATTGGGGTGGGGGATGGGGGTAGGGTTAACAGCTTCAACAGAGATCTAAGCAACAATTAACAAACTCTATAACCAAAAAAATATACTCAGCTCTGTATATTTGCAGATAGTCTGGAAGGCAGTCTCTCAGAACACGTGTTCCAGCAATTAAATGCAGGCTGTTACTAACAGGTCAAATTAAGTGATCCTTGAGTTAGATAAAACACACGCTGTAAAAACCAGTTATACCAACTGAAGACACAGCAGACAATGGGAATGGGGCTGGGGAAAACAGTTTCAGCAGAGATCTAAGCAACAACTAACAGTACAAACTTTAAAACAAAAAATATATACTCAGCTCTGTATATTTGCAGACCAGTTTCTCAGAACAGTGAGGCAACAGTTTCAACAGAGTTCTAAGCAACAATTAACAAGCTCTATAACCAAAAAATATATACTCAGCTCTGTATATTTGCAGATAGTCTAGAAGTCAGTCTCTCAGAACACAGGTTCCAGCAATTAAATGCAGGCTGTTACTAACAGGTCAAATTAAGTGATCCTTGAGTTAGATAACACAAAAGCTGTAAAAAACAGTTATACCAACTGAAGAGACGGCAGAAAATGGGGTGGGTGGGAAAAACAGTTTCTTCAGAGATCTAAGCAACAACTAATAGTACAAACTCAGATATCTTAATATAATCATCTGGTTCAATTCCTGCTAAATAAAGGTGAACTTTTTTATTTTTTGTTCTTTACTTTTTTATAGTAATTCCTTAGAGGTAAATAGTTTTAACATCATTTAAAGTATGTATATTCTGAACTGTTTTCCAAGACCACTCTGCTTGGAATTGTAGAACACCATATTCCATACTCTGCTGGATTTAGCTACCACCAGTTGGCCGCGTGCCAGTGCCAAAGGTGCAGTATACAAATTATTTTATTATAGCTTATAACCACTTTGGCCCTGTAAAATCCAACTTTCTACAGTGATGTATTGTAGCGAACGCTAGAGAGTCATTGTACTATTTGGCCCTGTACAACACAACTTTCTACAGTGCTGTATTGTAGCAAACGCTAGAGAATCATTGTACTATTACCAATGATTATATAATTTATTTAATTATAGCTTATAACCACTGTTTTAGCCCTGTTGAACGCAACTTTCTACTGTGCCGTATTTTTAGTGAATGCTAGTGAGTCACTGTGCTATTACCAATGATTAAGGAGCACAGTAAAGTGGTCATTGTCTGTGCATGAGACAACTCTGAGCCACTGTTCCTAACTTACAAATGTCATGGTATACTTTTTGGCCTCAGGGCTTGCCAAAGGTTAAGGAAAGCTGTACATGGGTAATTTCTTTGTGCAACATCACTCAGAGCCTCCTTTTGTCAGCTAATAAGCGGAAGGCATATATTTTGGCTCCTGGGCTTACCATGTCCTAGCATCTAAGCTAGCCTGGATCAGAGCTTTGGAAAGAAGTATGATAGATTGAACATGATAGAATATCGTTAATTTTGTATTGTTAAAGGAGAGCTCTTAAGTTAACCCTATAAGAGTCCTAAAGAGCCTAGTCGCCTCTCCTAATTTGACACTACCACTATTATATACACTGTTTTAGCTGTACGGCATACAATGCCCTTGTTTCTGTGCTAACTCAGATAGGTGCTTGTGCAGGACATGCATTTAGACTACTTGCACCTGCTCCAAACGTAGTGATATATCTATAGAGGGGAAATAGCCTGTAGCACCTCTAACCTGTGTAGGTAGTGCAACACAGCCACCGCTAACTGTTTGTTTATACTGGTGTTACCTTAACTTAGCACAAGCTACTCTATTGTTAAGCTTTTTGATTTTGCTTTATTTAGCCTGCTTAGTTACTGCCTAGTATTGTTCTTATGTGATATCCTCCTGGACCTACACTGTTGCACCTATTCCTAGCTAGACTGCTGTTTACTAGATAGACCTCTTACCCTTACTTTGTTTAATCACTTGAGTCATTGCTTATGTTTGATTAAGTACCTATATGCCTTGCTATGTGTCTATAAACCTGTAATGAACTGTTTTTCATCTGCTTGTTTGAACTGGAAAGCTGTGAACTTGTAATTGAACTGCTTTTCTATGGCTTGTTTGAACTTGAAAGCTGAGAACTACCCAACTGTTTTTAATGTCTGCTTGTTTGTTAGAATTTGAATGCTCTGTGTACTACCCTGTCTCTTAAATGTCTGTTTTCTTACACCCTCATTGAGTCTTTTGTCCCCACTGTTCATAAGTTTGAATCATCTATCTTACACTAAAACCCTAAGAATCTACCTACTTGGTGAAAGGACCCACTGCAAACAAACCAAACCAACTCCTCTTTAGAAAAGGACTTGCCGTCCGGCTTAAGAACCCAGTTCACTAGGAGGCAAGGAAGTATGTGTCATCTAACAGAGTAGTAATTTTCAACACTTGCTTAAAATCTGGTGCATGTATGACATGCTACCTAGCCAGGATACCTAGCAGCCATACTCCCCTCTCTATTCCCTAAATACTTATACATATATTTTCTCATTTCTTATTCTTGTTCTGTCTCCTGTAATTTATCTACAGTAGCACTCATAAACCCTCTACCTTTTTATCTCTGCTCCCTTGCGACTGTTGCATTACAATATCTGACCACTAGATGGCAGACTAAACTAGGATAGCCCCTTAGACATCCAACCTTCCCTGACTTTTTCCTTTGAAATAAAAGCTCTGTCCCTAGATTGAGGATTTCCCTCCTGCCCTAACTTTCCACTTTACCTTCTTCTTTCCACTAGTTTTGCTCTTAGCAACCACTTACTTTCTCTACATTGGTTCCTCCTTTCTTTGCCTATCCTTCCCAACTAAGGTACCAAGTAGTTAGCTGTTTGCTGATTGTTTCTTTCTCCTCCCTGACTTTCTCAGTTACCTGTCTGAACCCACTCCATTCGCCCTGCGGGCTCACTCCACTCCCCTACCCTACCCCCAATTCCAAGCCACCCCAGAGGTCCTAGCCATATACTTCTGTAACCACACCCCTTCTTTTTTTCGTCCTATTACACACCTCCTCCACTCACTAGCCCTACCCCTAACCTATTCAAAGCCTTAATTAGATAATTGCTTTTCTTGTAATACTCCATAACCTCTCCCCACCCCTTCCTGGTTTACTTATATGCTACAGCATCTCTCTTACAGCCACCTTTATTTTACTTAATTGTATACAGCTTCTCTCTTATAACCAACTTTACTTTACTTAATAGTACACCTCTTCCCTCTACCTACTCTTCCTCTTTAAAGCACTCTCTCCTTTCTCCCACCTGTAGTTTACTTACTACACTCCTACCATCAATATACCCAAACTCCTTAGCTACATATCCTAATGGCCCCAACACACAAATCTATACTCACAAACCTGCTATTCTTAACTTCAACTCTTACTTCTCTCACAATACCATACACATTAACCTTGTATGAATACTTCTCTCTTCCTGAACACTACCACCCCTACCAGCAAACACTACCCATTTCTCCCATAAACAACCTTAACCACAGTAACATAACCTCCACTTCTATCAATTACCAAAATACTATAGACCTACCCATGTTACTTACTTCCCTATAAAAAAAAAATGCCCAAACAATTTCTATAAAATCCTTAAGTTTATACAATATCCTCACCAACACCCCCTATGAGATGGTGATATTCATCCTAACCCAGGCCCCAATACTAACATTCCCAATAACCTACACAATCTATTATCTCCTCCAATCACTACTTTAAATAGACCCTCTAACTCCCTCCTAATAGCTCACCTTAACATCCGTAGCATTAACAATAAAATTACCCACCTACATGCACTCTTAGATGTGCACTCATTCGATAGTATCTGTATTACAGAGACATGGCTAAAGCCCTCAACTCTGGATCAGGAGATTACCCCTCCTGGATATAATATCTTGAGACTTGACCATAAAACCAAAAAGGGTGGAGGTGTAGCCATTCTGTATAAATCTGAACTCCAAGTTTCACCCTTCATTGTGCTCCTACCATCAGATACCAATTCAGAAACTCTTAGTGTCAAACTTCAAATCAACAACTCCAAATCCATCTATCTAATTTGCGCATATCTCCCCCCTGGAAATAATATCAACACTCTTGAAAACTTACTTAGTTACCTCACTACCCACCTACCTCAGGAAACCATTGTATGAGGTGATTTAAATATAGACTGGGCTTCCTGCAGCTCCCTTAATCCTCCCAATCATATAAATCTTTAGGGATTCTCACAAATTATAACCACTCCTACTAGAATCCATAAGCCAAGCAGTAAGGAAACCACCCTAGACTGGATCCTTATCAACAGCCACCTTGATACTTATAAACCAGGAACCCTTCCTGACGATATTAATGACCACATGCTAACCTATATTATTAAACAAAGAATCCATAGCCCAACAACTAATAATTTTAAAACCTCACATTCCAAAAAAATTTTTAACCTGGAGAGCTTCCAAAATGAACTGAAAGCATGTGACTGGTCACCTATGTCTCATCTTCCACTTGATGATGCAGTGACCTCTTTAACACTAGATTCCTTCAGATCCTAGATCACCATGCTCCCTATCGGTCTTCCCGAATAAGGACCAAAATTGCCCCCTGGCTCACAAAACAAACTAGGCAAAAGATCCTCATCAGAAATAAAATTTGGGCCAAATAGAGAGTCTCTAAATGTCCATCAGATCACCTCTACTTTAAATAGGTTAAGAAATGCCACCAAGAAACATATTCTCAGAGACAAAAAAGACTATTACCTTCACCTCCAACAAAATCATCAGCAAAAACCACAAAAAATCTGGTCTGGCATAAACAAACTTCTTCAGCCAGGACACTCTAAAACTCCGCCCCCTACAGGATTCAACCAAAATAACTCTAACCAAATTCCTGATGCCTTTAATAACTACTTTACTGAAGCCATTCAAACCCTAGCCAATACTTTACCACCAATTACTACATCCCCATTAAATACCACAAAGACTCCATCTCCTACCTTTCAAATACAACCGGTACCGACAGCACTCATTTGCAAACTCCTTCAAAAACTAAAACCATGCACCCCTTCAGCTGACTGTCTTCCAGCTGAATATCTGCAAATAGCAGCAAAAGCTATTGCCTATCCCATCTCCATCCTTATAAATAGAACAATTTTAGAAAGCAAAATCCCCTCCATTTGGAAAATATCCCATATCATCCCTCTACAAAAAGGTGGGTCATCTTCTGAACTCTCCAACTTTCGCCCTATCGCCTTACTGTCTCCAATAGCTAAGATAATGGAAAAATGCATACACAGACAACTACTTGACCACCTTCTCCAAAACAATCTACTTGCCAACTGCCAACATGGTTTTAGGCCTTTCCATAGTACAACAACTGCCCTTCTATCCTTCTCTGACTCCATAAACAAAAATCATAACAATAACACTTTTTCCTCTACATCATTTATTGACCTTTCAAAAGCCTTTGATATGGTCAACCATAATATCCTTATAGACATTCTAAAAGCCCAATTTCTTGACTCATAAGCATTAAATTGGTTTAAATCCTATCTGGAAAACAGGCAACAAGTAGTATTGTGGGATAATCTTTCAAAATCCCTTCCTGTGAACACTGGAGTACCCCAAGGCTCTATTTTAGGACCTCTACTCTTCTCATTGTTTATTAATGACCTACATACCAAAATTCCTCAGGCCACCTGCATACAATATGCAGATGACTCTACTTTAATTTGTTCAGCTAAGTCCATAAATTCTCTCCAGTCCCTCATCTGAACAGTATTTAACAGTGTTGAAAATTGGTTTATGCAACACTGCCTCCTCCTGAACCCTAAGAAAACAGAGTTATTGCTCTTTGCTCCAACTCATAAGTAACCTCAACTGCAATTTAGAATAACCTCTAACAATGCAATTAACATATCCCCAGACACTTCTACCCGTCTACCAGGAGAAACAATTGATAATAACCTTAGTTTTGATGACCACATTAACTTTACTATAAAGTCAGTCAACAAAAAACTAGGCACTCTTTACAGAATCAAACCCTTCCTTTCCCCTACAGCCAGAATAACTATTGCCCAGACCCACCTTATCTCTACCCTGTTCTATGCTTCAGCAATATATACCAATCTATCAAAAAATAACCTTACCAAACTCTCCACTAGTTACAATAACATAGCCAGATTTGCCACTGGCAACACCTTTAGAACTCACCACTGTCTTAACCTAAAACAACTGGGAAGGCTAGAACTGCAGAACCAACTACTTTATCAACAAATTGTTATCACCCAAAAGATCCATTACTACCCGAAAAATACCCCTATCCTCACTAACCTGATCTCACCCTACAAAAATCTTGCTATACTACGTTCAGCTAATAAGCTCCTAGTTTCTATACTCAGTATCCTGCAGACTGCTAAGATATGACCTGTATCAGGCAAACAAAGCATCCTCTGACCCAGTACTGATGGGTTTGCTGCACATCAGCAAGTCAAATGGTAACAAAAATACCTGGGTTAGGGATATAAATATCTTCTGCAGCATCAACAGAATGGTTTCAAGGGACAGAAATATCTCACAGAGGACACTGCTGCACTGCATCAGACTCCCCAGCCACATAAATCTGCTTGGTTGTCTATGTACAACCGTTTTGTTTTGTTTTCATATTTGTGTTTTTGTTTGTTAGCCATTCCTGCTCAGCTGCTTCTATTTTATGATTTTTTTTTTGGGGGGGACAGACGAATGTATTTTTTGACGTTACATGTGTGTGTACATATAATGCGCATTATGCATATATGTGGTGACATGCTTGTTCTGATTTGTGATTTTTATTTCTTGAACTGGTTAGGAAACATGCAATGCAAGATTTCCATATATATATATATATATATATATATATATATATATGTATACATATATATATATATATATATATATATATATATATATATATATTTGATTCTGGGTTGGTCCCTGATCATACACTAATAGAAATAGCTTGTTCATGTATTGGCCACTTGTCTTTACAATGAGCAGTGAAGAAGGAACGGCCTTTGTAGCATGCAAATGTTATGACTGGATGCAGTTTTCTGATCAACCAATAGAGCTTTACAAAACTATGACTTATTTACATCTCATATGTGATTGGTCTATGCTTTTATACTAAAACCAATGACTTGAAAGTGCTTGTATGCTTTTATTGGCCGTTTGATTTTATAGTGACCAGTGAAGAAGGAATAGCCTTTTTAGCATGTAAATGTTATGACTGGATGTAGCTTTTTGATCAACCAATAGAGTTTTAGAAAATAACTATGACTTATTTACATCTTTTATGTGACTGGTTAAGAGACACTTTTTAAGACAACATCAACTGTTGACATTTTATGACTTGACAAAAAGGGCTTATACCGGAACATGCTTGTCTTTTTATTTGTGCAATAGTAACTTATTTTGCTTTTGTAAAGTATTTATTTTATGCCTATCGCTGTGGTAGTGTCGGTAGTTTGTTTTTATGTATGTATATATACATATATATATATATATATATATATATATATATATATATATATATATATATATTTGTAGTGTCCAACAAAAACAGAAGTTTTTATTGTTTATTTAAAGTTTTTAGTGTTTTGCAATTATTACATAACATTTATTTATTATAGCTGATGCACAAAAAATTATTAATTTTGATTCACACTTAGAATAGCTACTTTTAAAGTTTAGAATGTTTGATAAAATGTTTAAAGAGTTTTAAGCATTTCAATTGTTTTCTGCAGGTGATTGTGATGTGTATATTACATGACTTTATTCAGGTGATAGCATGAGTATTTAAACCATTGGAAATATTTTGTGTTATTGTTCTGAGGAAGTTCTATAAACATTCAGGATGAAAGTGCTGTACATTAAAACTTTGTTGTGTACTGTGGCTATCAAGATAAAGGAATTTTGTGTTTACTGGACTGTGTTGTCTGACCTGACTGCACTAGTTTTCTCCATAGCAGACCATGCATTGTGGTAGCATAAGTATCTTCCAATATGCAGGCACATGCACACACACACATACACACACACACACACACACACACACACACACACACACACACACACACACACACACACACATATTGATCCAGTGGCATTCATGCCCTTGCAGAAATGCACATGCATACACAGACTCATGGACACACAGACATACACAATGAGTGGTTCTACTGTACTTACCTGTAGTCACACTCTGGGGCATGATCCATTCATAAGAGTGAATGTGTGCACAACATCAAGTGACAGTGTATACCTTTTCCAATTTTCTGGCAAAATAACTCCCTGAATCATTCTACCATGTTACTTTAGTGCTAGTACCATTTCTGAAGAAAAATGTATGGCTAATTAGAATTCAACACTTTTCCAGACTGCTGCATTTGCATGTGGGCTCCCCAGTGAGATCACTGTCTGTGCTTGTACTGGTAGATCTGCAAGAATATGGTGGGAGAGCAGTCTCTCAATGGTTCAGTCTTACTGCACTGAAGAAACTTTCTCAGTTAAGTCTTCCATTTTTAACCTCTCCAGATTTTTTGGGTTTCTAATACTATGACAGGCATGACCCCATTCCTAAGTCAAAGTACCATTAAAGTTCATGAAATTAGCATTGTTTCAATCTTTGATGTCAGCCAGAAGTACTCTTCACAGCTCCTGCAATGTGCCCAGTAATGACTCCTTCTGCAATTTGTATGGAGTTACATGTATTGGTAACATATCTAAATACGATTGTGATTTCTTTTTTATAAGACTCGTTGCTCCTATTACTATTGGAACTATCTGGGTATCTTTCTTCCACATTACTCTCATTCCTGCCTGCAAATCCTGATATTTTATGACTTTGTGTCTCTCTGTATGCAAGACACTGTAGTCACTGGGTGTGGCAATTTCAATGATCAATGCTACTTTTATCTTCTTTTCTTGGACCACTATATTTGGTTTTCTAGCATCTCATTTTTTTAACTTGTTGTTGATGGATGATCCCATGTGATGTAGACTTCATCATTTTCTATGATGCTTTGTGGCTCATGTTTCCAGTGTTTTTCGGCTACTTCAATACCATAATGTTTGCACAATCCCCAGTGCAACAGTCTTGCCACATTATTATGCCTTTCAGTAGACAGTCCTTCTGCCATTAACCAGCAACGAGGTGTGCAAGGTTTTCCAATTCTGTTTTACAAAACCTACATTTGTCTGTTTCTAACACATGTTCAATGGACTTTGTAAACTAATGTATACGCAGCCAACTATCTTGTGCTGCGGATACTAACCTTTCATCTCTTGGTTTGAATTCACCTCTCCGTAGCCAGTCATGGGTTCATTCCTAATCATCATGAGGTTCTTCCAGAAGTTTTCTATACCTGCAAGTATATTTATGGATTTTCCACATTTATTGCCTTCTCATCTAGTCCGTCACCTTATATTCTTTCTTTTGTTTTTTTTTGGCACATTCAGTTGCTGCCTGATTTTTATCTACTTGTGGTTTGATTTCCATTCCTGCTTGATGCTGATATGCTATCTTAATTAGGGAAGTTATCTTAGATTTATTCTCCTTATGTTTCAAAACTTTCATTACATTTGAGTCTTGTGAGTCAGCAGATATGTGTGGAGTCCCACAATTGCAGATCTATGCATGTAATTAATTTCAAGGAGGCCCATCCCTCCCTCAGAACACGGAATATATAATCTTGGTATGCACTGATTTTTATAAATCATTTAGTGAGCATGAAGCATTCTTGTTATTTTCCTATCTAATCTATCCAACACATTTTGGGGCAGTCAGTCACTCCAAAACTATAAGTTAGGAGAGGAAGAGCAAATTGATTTATAGCCTGAATTTTGTTCTTAGATGTCAATCCTGTTTTTAGGATTAATTTAAGTCTTCTAAAGTATTCCTTACTAAGTTTCAGTTGCCTTTGTTTCTTGTTTTATTGTTGATCCTTCAACAATTCCCAAATATTTATACCCTCCCTCTTGCTCAAGTTCTTTTATATCATATTCTTGTCTCGAACTGATGTTTTCTTGGTGCTGCACTTTTCCTGCTTTAAAGTTTGCTTTTGCATATTTATCAAGACCAAATGACATTCTTATATCAACTGAAAAAGCTTTGACAACTTGCAGTTGTGCTTTCAGTTCCTTATCTGATGAGCTATACAGTTTTAAATCATCGACAAAGAGAAGATAAGAAGTCTTTACACTGTTGTTTTCTAGGAGCCAAATTATAGAGATGGCCTAAGCTGTTAAGTAGACAGCTTAATGGGTTCAGTGCAAGGCATAATAGCAGTGGTGACAGAGAGCCACCCTGGAATATCCCCCTTTGAATTTTTATCCCTGGAATAATAAGTTGCCCTTTATCATGGCTTAATTGCAAAGTGTTCCACCACTGTTTCATGGTCACTGTAATGTAGTTGATCAGTGTAGGGTGTATCTTATACATTTTTAAGCAGCCTCTTATCCATGAATGTGGGATACTATCAAATGCTTTTTGTAGTCAGTCCATGCCATGCTTAAATTATTCCCTTTTTTACATTTTTCCACTATGACTTTATTTAACAACAAATGATCCCTTGCTCCATATGACTTTCTTTTGTTGCCTCTTTGTTCTATTGCCATAACTGAGTTCTTTTTCTAAATGACTATAAACTCTGCCAGCATCAGTTCCAATGTATAGTTTATAACTGCGGTGGTGGTGCTGCGGTAGCATTGTCACCTCACAGTAAGATGCTGTCAGGTTCAATTCTCAGTTAGAGCGTCTTCTGCGTGGGGACATGCATGAATGGGCGTACCTTCGTTGAAAGTTGTGCATCAGAGCTGGCAACTCGGTACGTAAATATCTACTGCCAATTATTAGCGGACCGGAGTTCCGCTGTGGCGACCCCTAACCGGGAAAAGCCGAAAGACACAACAAGTTTATATGATGTCTGAAGGCAAGTTATTGGTCTATAATTTTTAGGGTAGCTTGCAGTTCCACTCTTAAGTAGGAGCATTATTTTTCCTGTTGTTAGCCAGGATAGTGTCTGTTTGGGGTGCGCATATAAATAGTTCTTACTCATGGCTAAATCTTCTTGCAAAGATGTTAATACTTTTAACCAGAAATTAGGTACTGTATCTGGGCCTGGGGTTTTCCAATTTGAGACTTATCTTAACTTTGTTTCAATCTCTCTGGCTGTTACTTCATCCCATTTCATATCCTGTACATTTGAACTTCTTATTCTTTTTTTCACTTCTTAGCATCTTTGTTATGTTTCACAGGATCTTCATAGATACTTCTCCAAAATGTATCTATTCCTTCTGTTTTTGGTGGTCTTTCAATCCTTTTATCTTATTTCCCAATTCTCTATAAAACTTTTTTGGGTCATCAATAAATTGCTTATTTTGTACTTTTCCATTACATTTATCTGTGTAGGTTTTTTTCACCTGTGCTGAATTTTTTAGTTTGTTATTTGCAATAGTACGTGATAGATCCTGATCTGTTCTAATACTGCGCATTGCTTTTATCATGTCTATCTTCCTAAATATTTTTGTTGATCTTTTCCCTCTTCTATACTCTTCTAACAGTGACACTTCTTGTCTTAGTTGCTTCATAGTTTTCTCTGTTCGATACTTCCATATTAGTATTCAAGTTCTCCCCTTTCTCTCCCTAACTACCCTGTGTCCTTGTGGTAGAACTTTATCAGTTATTAATTTAGCAGCACAGTAATATATCCTGTTTACTTCTGTTATATCACATGGATCACTTTGGACAGTCCTAATTACTGTGTTCATTTATTTTATCAAACTTCTGACTTTTTGGGTTTTATTGATCTTCTGCAGTCTAGTTCTTTCATTGATCTTAATATGTCTATCTCTATTAAGTCAAGCAACTCTTCTCTTAGCTCGCTTTCTTCTACACCGAGGGCACATTTTTTGTTTTCTGTTTCCTGTGGGCATTCTATAGAAAGTTCTATTGCATCTTCCTTTGGCACATTCTCTTCAATTTCATCCTGTGCCATCCGTTGCTCTGTCATATGGGAACTCACTGGCCTATCTCTCCTCAACATTTACTGCATCAGAGTTTCCACAGTTTCCTGTTCCATCCCTTGCTGTGGAATGCTCCAAAATCTCTTCCCATTCCACTAGTTTCCCCTTAATTTGGAGGTTCATTTCTCTATCCTGTTATGATGCATTCTGAATTAGATCTTCAAGACTGAATCCTTCACTTTGGAGGTGCTCTATAACCTCAGTTTCTATTTCTTTAACTTCTCCATTACTAATCTCCTTTTCTACATTTCCTCTTTGTCTTCTTATTTTTTGTATTATAAAGTTTTTCATGTCTGGATTCCTTTGCCTGTATTTCTCTTCAAATATCTATGGTGCTGCTCTTTCTGTATTGATTTCACCTTTGCACCTATATTACACCATATTAAATCTTTTTTTTCTTTCCAATGTCCATACTTCTTCTTCAGATGTCTCCTGATCTTCCTGTTTCTCTTTACTTTGGGGACTCGTTCCTTCATGCTGTGATGTAACCTGTGTTAGACCTTCTACATCAAATCCTTCACTTCGCAGGCATAACTTCAACTTCTATTTTTTAACTTCTACTTTACTAATCTTCTTTTCTACATTCCCTCTTTGTGATATTATTTTGTTTTATTGTGAAATCTTCCATGTCTGGATGCCTTTGCCTGTATTTCTCTTTGAACATCTTTGGAGCTGCCTTCTTTATGTTGATTAATTTGGCTTTTACCTTTGCATAAATATTGCATCATATCAAATCTTTCTTTCTTTCTCATGTCCACATTTCTTTTTTATACTTTTCAAAGATATCTAGGTTTTGTTGTTTATATTTCTCACTTCCTCAGATGCTTCTTTTTCCAAACAGATCAAAGTTTCTTGGACTATTTACTATTTTTCACAAATCTGTTGTATTAATGACCACAAATATTTATTTGAAGCTTCTGACAGTTTTTCTTGTGGAAGTCTTTTTCTTTCCTCTAATTTCTCTCTTAATCTTTTTGCATATCTTGTGTCTGGAAATTCTGGGCTTTTTGCATAATAATAACAATACATAATTCCTTTCTTATCCTCAATAGTCCACTCAATCATCTTTATGGCTCTTCTTTGGCCTAGGAGTTTTTGTGATTATTGTGGACTGCTACTTCCTTCTACAACGGGGGGGGGGGCATCCTCCCCTTGGGCCTGGCCTGCCACCACTGTAGGAATGTTTCCATATTTTGAGGATTCTACACTCTCCTTTTTTCTAGTACTGGCACCAGTGCACCTACCAGGGTTGGACACTTTTTTACCCTGGGTCTTGTGCACCCAGCTATCTTTTTTTAAATTTTACTTACTTTTGTCCATCGTATATGCTATATAAAAACAGTCTATATATCAGTGTCGCCTTGGTGAGGTTTTGTGGAAAACAGGGTCCACCTCATAAAAGTACTCACCAAGACTTCAGGATGAATTCTGTTTCAGCACTACCACTCTCCTTTGCTTGCTGAGTTTTCATCTCTCCATTTGGACCGTCTTCCACAGTGTGATCAGCCTTCTGAATCCCCACGCAAGTCCAGTAGTTTTGTCCATTGCCATGGCTCATTTGTAAGAAAAAGTAGAATAAGTGCATGAAAAAAAGTAAAGTGCATGAACTTACTCAGAATGCTAAAAATAAACTAAAAAAGAAGAGAAGACAGGGAAATTTTATTTATTTATTTATTTATTTACCTTTGTTTACTGGGAAAGTCTGACTGGGTAATACCTATTTTCAGTGGAGGCCAAGGGGAGAAAAGCTCCATTTGCTTACATTGCATTATACTAAGTTTCAGTTAAACACAGAGTAGATACATTTCTGTTTACATGTATACACAAACAGTAGTTACATTTGCACAGGTGGAAGATACTAAAGAGAAAGCCATTGTGCAACTTAATGGATTGTACAGGCAGCAGTTATGTATAAAAGTTATTTTTGTCATTTCAGTGAGAGGTTGAGAGTATTTTGTTTAAGGAGAGTATTGTATGGTGAACACAAAGTCTTAACCTTGTGATGAGCATTTGTAGGACTGGGATTGGTTAAGATATTGTTTAAGTATCTTAAAAAGTAGTTCAGTTTTAAATCAAAATTATTAACATTAAGCACTGAACATAGTCAATACAGATCTGCAAAGAAAAAAACTATATATGAAAACAAAGTCATGACAGCAAGAAGATTTGTGCTTGTGATTGTATGATAACAGCACAAATAAATATTGAGACATCATGTTAGACTGCCTACATATTTAATCTCAACACAAGACAAGATGACTTAGGATAAGCCAAAGTGAATTAAAATAACTCATTATAAAATTACTAGTTGTACATTTTATACTTAGTACTACAGTATATAGATTTATTTTTGAACCTCCTTGACCAGCACATGACCTTATGATTTTATACTTCATTTACATAAATGTGTTGAATTCTTTTTTTGTTTCTTTATTGCTTGAGCTCCCTATGATTCTCTTCCACAATTAAATAATGTAGTAGCACTGCATATAATGAAAACATACCTGAGCCTGAGTAAATAACAAATAACAAAAAGGTACTGTTATTATAACAAATGTTTACTAATATTGTACTAAAATATTTTTGTTGTGTGGTTCTTTAGTGCTTTACCAGTAAAATAAAACTAAAGTGATAAAAGTAATCTTTGTGCATTATCGTTTTAATACACCTAGCATTTATTTCATTTATTTATTTTATTTATTACATTAATTTTATTTATTTTTTGCATTTGTTACCAGTATCATCAAATTTCAGAGACTTATGCATACAATTACTATAAATGTACTTAGTTTTGGATATCATTTTGTATAAGGACAAAATTAAAAGATGTTTTAAATCCACAATTCATAAGAAAACAATTTTCTGTAATGTGCATTTGCAATTTAGTAGTTGTCACCCTGATAAAGAAAAGTTAAGTGACAAAAATAAATGAACAAATGTAATATTTGTTCAGATTGATATCAGATGAACTAATGTTCAAAAGTGAATTTGAGACTTTAATATGTTCAAACAAAGAGAATATCCTTTGAAAATCTTACTGAAAGTATCTTAAGATGTACCAACTGGAAGTACATTTAGGCTTAAACTGATTCTAGTAGATAACACATATGTTATAATATATATAGGGCCATGCTTATGTCTTTTGTGTTGAATTCTAACCAAATTAAAGCATAATGAGAAAAAAATGGAACATAGCATTTGATCAGAAATTAAAAAATATTTTGGGAGAAACTTCAGGGTGTTTTATAAACATAAAAATGTAAAACAGGTTATTGAGAGTGCAAGTCAGTTAGAGAAAATGATAAGAATTAGCCTGTGAGAAAAAGTGGACATTGTAAGTGTTCTAAATGTGCACATACTACATATATTCATGTATATATTATATATCTATGTATTTATGAGTGTGTGTGTGTATGTGTGTGTGTGTGTGTGTATATATATATATATATATATATATATATATATATATATATATATGTGTGTGTGTGTGTGTGTGTGTGTGTGTGTGTGTGTATATATATATATATACACACACACATATATATATATATATATATATATATATGTGTGTGTGTGTGTGTGTGTACATATAAAATAGCCCCTTTGTAGTGTGATATGTCCTAGAAAAACTGACTGTAACACAAAGAAGATGATTTATCTAGCAAGTTGTCTCACATATGAGGCTTATAATCTTTGGTAAGACAGTGAGATTAGCTATATAAAAAGATATATGAACATGCATATAATGAAAACATACCTGAGCTTGAGTACATAAATCAGATAGCAAAAAGGCATTGTTATTATACTAGTATTGCACTAAAATATTTTTGTTGCGTGGTCCTTTAATGCTTTACCAGTAAAATACAACTAAAGTGATAAAATAAATCTTTGTATGCTACAGCTGTAATACACTTAGAATTGATTTATTTATTACATTTATTTACCAGGATATTCCATATGGGCCACGCAAACCCCTTTTCATAGGCAGCCTAGGTATAAAAGCTCCATGACAAGCACAAAACATTTGTAGGTACATCATATCTGAGCTAGCATGATGATGATTAGGCAAAAGATGTGTCATAGCTACTTACATATATACATACAAAAATATGTCTTACATAATAAACACATCTTGCAGTAACTTCAAATATTACAAAACAAAACAGTCACTACATGTCAAAAGCAGTTTTTAATACCTGAGGATTCCAAAATTGTAACAATGTATTACGTTACAAAGTAGTAGTGCTTTAGTGCTTTGATCATTAAGAGGGTGGCTGGGGATATAGGCATTTGTGCAAGTGAACTTGAAAGTTAGATAAAGAGAGGAAGATATAATTAGAGCAGAAAAGTCTTGCGTGACAATGACAAGGAGAGAAGAACATGAGTCAGAGAGTGTAGATAGGATAGTTAGTCATCCACTTGAGATAGAGTATTGACAATCTAGCATCTAGGAGATCAGCATTGAGGTTTCTCTTAAAGATAATCATATTGTATATTTCCCTAATTTGGCTGAGTATGGTATTAAATATTTTAGTCTTATAAATGTAGCAGAGAGCATCCCCCTGATGAATTCTGGGATTTAGATTATTGAGGCAGGAATTTATCGTTAGACTGGAGAAGTCTGCTAGGGATATACTTCAGGTAGGGAGGGTGAAGTATGTTTTTTCTGTAAAGGAATTTAAGATAGTTTGGGAATTCCATCTAGTTTATTAATTGATTTAGTTATTTATTTATTTATTTATTTATAGTCCCATTAACATCATACTACTGGCCGGCTCTGATCCATGCCCATGCAAGATCTCCCTACCAGTCTCTGTCAGCTGATTGTGGATCCTAAGGACATCATTAGAGTTAGAATATCTTTGCATCCATCTGTTTTTTTTTCTTTAAATACCCTTCCCATTCCCTTTACTACCTCCTATTGTCTATGTCTGTGGGTACCTCTCATCTCTGGACCACACCTGTTCTTAAGAAGCAATATTGATGAATGCCCTACCAACCAGGATTGGCGCTTTTGGGATCCCTCCTTGCACTCCATGAGTCACCTGATCTGCTAATCAAACCTTGGTCACCTGGGGTATAGTGAAAGTTTTTCCATCTATGCCATCCCAGCATCTTCCATTCAGTTTATTTTTGATAGTGCAAGGCAGTAACGGGATCTGTTAGACAAATTAGAAGTGAATTTGGCAGTTTTATTGCAGCATTGTTGAAGTTTTCCTAGGAGGCTGTTGTGTAGATTAGTGAGGACTGGGACAGCATACAGTAGAGGTGGTAGAAGACAAGCATGTGCAATAGATTTATGACCTAGGTTAGTTAGATATAGTGTGGCTCTGTACAGAGCTCCAAGCTTTTAGTGAGTTTTCTTTATGACCTTATGTAGAAAGAATATCAAACTTGAGCTTATCATCAGTCATTACACCAAGTAACTCTGAGTTAAAAACATGCTGAAGTTTAATGTTTTGAGCAGAGAAAATATTAAAAGTATTTGAGTTTAAAAACTGGTTTAGGAAGGAGGAGCATCCATTTAGTTTATTTTTATCATTACGTGTAAGGTGACTGTGACAGAGGGAAAATACTGCCAGCCCAGCTATCTGGAATTTTCTAAATAATTCTATGTAATTTGTGAATATTAATAT
Organism: Protopterus annectens; assembly: GCF_019279795.1. Lineage (NCBI taxonomy): Eukaryota > Metazoa > Chordata > Ceratodontiformes > Protopteridae > Protopterus > Protopterus annectens. Next base: position 540,321,379 of record NC_056745.1, on the reverse strand, counting down.
GATTTTTATAGGAACGTCACAAAAGGAAATACTGCCAGCCCAGCTATCTGGAATTTTGTAAATAATTCTATGTCATTTGTGAATATTAAGATGATTTTTATAGAAATGTCACAAAAGGAAATACTGCCAGCCCAGCTATCTGGAATTTTGTAAATAATTCTAAGCCATTTGTGAATGACTTATACCTGAATCCAAATGTTATGTGGGGCTTGTTTTAGTTGCTTAACTGAAACCGTGCTAGCTGTATTTAAACTATAACTTCTCTATCTGAATTAGAATGTTGTGCAATCACTCTACTAACTCGGTGCTCTGCACGCGGATTCTTAAAACAGCCATTTGGGGCTTGTGTTGTCAATTTAACTGGAACTGTGCTAGTTGTATTTTAAAATGCTACTTTGCCTGAATCCTAATGTATTCTGCACATACTATGATTATAACTTAGTTATCTGACTCTGTCGCTTAATCTGAATGTTTGCTATGTTTGCTATGAATGCTCAAACCATAATAGCATTACACATGTGGAGCACCTACTCTTTTTGTTTGAACGTTATCATAGTCACTAGCCAGAATTCATTTCAATGCAACATGACCCAGTTTGCTTAGCTTTAGTCAGCTAATTAGTTTTTGACTGCTCATTCCAATTAACATTGTGCATTAGGGACTTATTAATCACATTTTTACCTATCTGTGCTTTGTTTTGTGATATTATGATGTTTGATAGAGTTTAACTTAATTTCATCTGAGCTGCTTTATCCATTTTCATTTTGCAAATTTATCTGTGTATGTTAAAACTGTTTGCTTGTAAACTCTCAACTCTTGTACTGCCTGCTTCATTACATTTTTCTCTCTCCTTGTATGTTCCAGCTTGTGTTCCTGCCTATCCTGCTCTAACCTCCTGAATGCACCCTACCAGAAGTCCATGCTAAGAACCCACAAACAAGGAAATTTAAAATCAAAACTTAAAATCCCATCTGCTCCCTGCAAGGAATTTTCAGTGAAAGTATGTGCATTGCTTTAACCATTTTGCAATATTTAAAGGTAGTACATACTTTCTAGTAGGTCGCAGTGCGCTTCCCTGCCAGGCTAGCCAGCAGCCAAAACTTCCCCTTTTCTTGTCTATTAAATAACCCTACTCTCCCTCTTATATTTTTACCCCGATTCTGATTTACGATAGCTCCTTCCTTCCCCTAACCTGATATTCCCCTACAGGGGACTTTGTTGCATCACACTGACTGCCCACTAGGGGGTGCTCCTCTACCATCTTGCTGTCTCTACTACTTTTCCCACTATTTACCTTATCTTACCTACATAGTTCCTAGGCATCTCATCTACTGCTCTCTCCCTCACTATTCTCCCAGGATTACCTATCCACTTTTCCACTCTACAAATACTCATCTCTATCCCTCATAAAGCCTCTGACCTTCTTCTACTGTCATTCTTCTACATATCTACCTACAACTCTACTTCGCTGTCAGTCTTTTAACTTACTACACATCACTGCAAACTTACCTTCTGGCTCTCACACTCTACTGATTGTTTTCCTCTCATTCTCCTTCCTTTGGCTCTTCCCACTCCATTCACCCTGAGGGCTCACTACACTCCCCTACCCTGCCCCCAAATCTCAGCCGCCCCCAGCACCTCTGCTTTTATTCCTCACATACCCCTCCCACCTATACCAATTAACTAATCATAGTCCTCTCCTTATTACCCCTCCCACTCTTACTCCTCCCACTCCACTATACTTCACTCCTCACTACACTTAGTCTCTTTCTCTCCCCCTGTAAATAATTATAACCCCATCTACTTCCTTAGCTCACCACCTCAATTAGTCTGTTCACTTCCACTACATTTCCCATACCCCCATTCTGAACATGCCCTCCCAAATCCTTTATACTATCCATGTCCCTTGCTCCCTTTTTGTGCTACTTTGTTGTGTCTTTCGGCTTTTCCCGGTTAGGGGTCGCCACAGTGGAACTCCGGTCCGCTAATGACTGGCAGTAGATTTTGACGTGCCAACTTGCCAGGTCTGACACACAACCTTCAACGAAGGTACACCCATTCATGCATGTCTCCACACAGAAGACGATCTAGCTGAGAATCGAACCGGACAGCGTCTTACTATGAGGTGACAATGCTACCACAGCACCACCACCGCAGTCTCTTCTTGCACTACTAATTCCTCTTTATTATGCCACTTCTTACTCTTTCAGAACACCCCTATGCCTACCTTCTACTCAAACTATCCCGTGCACTCACCTGCAACCATTTCTATCTACCCACTTCCACAACATAACTTCCTTTCTTATTCCTCCTAACCTATTGTACCTATTCCATCCGAAACACTTCTTCACCACAACAAAAACTTTCACTCATAAATTACTGCTAGCCCCAAACAGCTTCCTACTACACAAACCCAAAAGGCTAAAAGTTATTCCTATAATGACCTAGCCTTATCTGGAGATATCCATCCCAACCCTGGCCCTTGCCTCATTACTAACAACTCCTTCCCCCCACCCCCTACTTCTCCCACTGCACACAACCCTTTCCCCCCTCCCATGTCTTCTTCTGCTTCCTCTCTTAACACCCTTAAGTGCTTCACTATCAATGCCCAGAGCCTTAATAACAAAATACACCAAGTACAAGCTTGGATTTGCCACAACCAACCTGACATCTTAGCCATCTCTGAAACATGGCATATTGCTGACTTTGAAATCTTACCTCCTGGTTTCCAAATCCACAGAAGTGACCGATTAAATAAAAAAGGTGGAGGCTCTGCGCTAATCTACTCTAACCTTCTTTCCTTAATCCCTCTACAAATCCCAACTCCACAATTCAGAAATTCTGAACTAACAGCTAGTCCCCTACGACTAAATAAACATAAGAATATCTGCATTATCTCCCTATATATCTCCCCAGGCGACAACATCTCTACCCTTGAAAATATTCTTTACTGGGCCTCAACTGAAATAAAATTTGAAATCTACATCCTAGGTGATGTTAATATTGATTGGAATAAAATTGCTTTCCCCCTCCCTGTTCATTAACCTTTACAACTTCACCCAAGTAATCCACTCAACCACTCATCCTAACAAAAACCACCCCCAGAATCCATCATTGACTGGATCCTAGTCTCCCATCCAAACAAAATAATTCTCTCTGGCACTATCCCAGACACCTTTAGTGAGCATCTGCCCACTTTCATACATCGCTCAGCTAACTCCACCCAATATCAACACCATTACATCCACACTCGTAATCTCAGCAACTTCAACCCCACAATTTTCTCAAACATTTTTAAACATATTAACTGGCAAATCCTAAATACTCTTCCCCTTTACAATGCTGTAGAACATTTTAACTCTATATTCCTAAATACTCTTAACTCCCAAGCCCCGCCAAGAAACAAATGAGTCAAAGCTAATTCTGCTCCTTGGCTATCCAAAGAAACAAAACAAATCATGCATCACAGGGACAAATCCTGGAAGCTCTACCAGAAAAATAAAATGTCTTCTACCTTGCTTCAATACACCTAACTCCACAACCAAGTAAAAAAACTAATCACCTTGGACAAAAAACTACTACAATAAACTTCAGTCCAACAATAACAAGAACCCAAAACAATTCTGGAAATCAGTTAATTCCCTACTCCATCCAGGGTCCAGGAATAATCGCTGCCCTGACCCTAGTATAACTGACACGGAACTAAGTTCTCACTTCAACACATTCTTTACAGAAACCATAGCTAAGCTAACCAAATCTTTTCCAAACAATAATCCATCCAACTCTCTTTCCTCTACACCTAACAACCCTTATAACTGTCCTCTTAATTTCCAGCTCAAACCTGTTTCAACCACTTTTAAAAAAAGGCTCTTATCCAAACTAAAGCCATGCTCTAATGCCCCTGACAACATACCCTCCTCCTTCCTTAAATGTGCTGCTGAAGGTATTGCTCTCCTTATCAGCATCCTAATTAACAAATCTTTAAAAGAGTCATATGTACCCAAACTTTGGAGTTCAGCCTACATTCTACCTCTTCACAAAGGAGGCAAAAACACCAATATCTCCAACTTCTGCCCAATTGCCCTACTCTCGCCAATATCAAAAATTCTAGAAAAATGTGTCCACCACCAACTCATGCCTTTCTTAACTCATAACCACCTCCTAACACCCACCCAACACAGCTTCCGCCCTGGCCACAGCACCATTACTGCCTTACTATCCTTCTTAGAAACAGTCAATCGAGCCCAGGATTCTGGACTACTAGTATCCACAGTACTGCTAGATCTTTCTAAAGCTTTTGACACCATCTCCCACAAGCACCTTCTCTTTCATCTTGCCAACCTTCATCTCTCCCCTGATACTCTATCCTGGTTCTCCAGTTACCTATCAGACAGATCTCAAGCTGTCAGATGGAAGAACTCTACCCCCTCCTTCTTGCCAACACCCACCGGCAGTCCATCCTCGGACCCATGCTTTTCAACATCTTCATAAATAACCTACACACTGTCATCCCTGACACAACAGTTATCCAATACGCTGATGACTCTACCTTAGTCTGTGCCGCCTCTAACCTTCCTGAACTACTGACTAAAACTCAAATAGCTTTTTCCACTACTGAGAACTGGATGCACCAAAACCATCTCTCTCTCTCTCTCAACTCTAATAAATCTAAAATACTTCTTTTCCCTCCCTCCAGGGATTTCTCTTTTGACAAAAATGCTTTCAAAGTCCTAAGCCAAATCAACACTGCTATAGAAGTGGTCTCTTCTGCAAAACTCCTTGGCATTACCATAGACGAACACCTTAAATTTGATATCCACATACAACAAAACATAAAGAAAACCCACCAAAAGCTAGGTATGAGCTACAGGAATAACTGCTTTCTCTCTAACTCCTCCAGGCATACCTTAGCAACTACCTACCTTCTACCTTCTTTACTATATGGAGCCCCTCCTCTAACTAACCTGTCTTCTTCCAACACCTCTAAACTCGAAATTTGCTATAATAAGATCTCTAAATTTGCAACTAAATCCAAAACCTCTACTCACCACCGCCTTACCCTACAATCTCTGAACTGGCTAGAACTCTCTAACCACCTAAACTATCTCCAACCAACCACCGCTCACAAATTAATATTCTACCCAGATAAATGCCCAGCCTTAACAAACATCCTTCCCCCATACATCCCAAATAGATCTCTGAGATCTGAACACCAAAATGTAATCTCTGTCCACAAACCCAAACATCCTGCAGGCCAGCTCCTTCTCTCTTTCTCTCTAGGCAAGAAATGGAACTCTCTCCCTCCTTCACTTAGGGCTATACCTAACTCAGTATCCTTCAAGACTCAACTTTTCTCTTACCTGTCTTCTAAACATAAATGTTCCTGCTTTCACCCTACATAAATTCAAAGGAATTTCCCCATTGAGCCATCTATACTCCTTGCTCCACACTACCATATGACTATTATTTTCTATTCTCCTAAAACAAACTTAAGCTAACTTTCTCGGATTAAGCAGTTTCTCTCTCTTGACTCCAAGTATGTAAATATTGTAAATATCAAGTAACCTCAGATCCTTATATTACAGACAGTTGACACTTGCTGCTCTGAATGGAAATACCTGTAAACTGTGTTATCTGTTGTCTTTAATTGTGTTTATGATGTACATTTTATGCATTTGCTTTTCCTGACTGTATGAATTTATACATGTATTTTTACCTTTAACATTATGTAACCTTTATTGTATTTGTATTGCTTATGGAGCTTTTCTCCCCGGGCCTCCAGTGAAAATGGGCACGTTCTGGCCCAGCGGACTTCCCCAGTAATCAAACTGAAAATAAAAATAAATAAATAAAATTATGCAGAACTGTGTTATGTACTGAGCTAAGATGTGTCCACAGTGTACTCTGCTGGAACATAGAAGATTAACTTGCAAAACTTGAGAATAGTTTAGGTTAAGTTACTTTATAGCTGGGCCATAAACAAAAGATGTTATCCCGAGTTTCAGTTCAGTAGCAGAAATAATGCCTAGAGCTAGGAATTTTTGTATTGTCTTGAAAGACAAGTAATTACTAGGTTTAAAATATAAAAAAAGTGTTTTATTGTTTTGTGACTTTCAAGACCTGCAAACATCTGAGAGATATGTATTTTTAACACAGAGATGTTACATTTTGTTAAGTTTCTGTTTAGCCTGGGAACCAACCTGGGAACTGAAGTTAGGTGACAAAAAGTGATATCATCCAAGCTAACCCAGCAGTAATATTTGATACTGATTTAAGAACTCTGTCAGAAAGAGACTGTGCATTTTGTATTTTGTCTTTGACCTGGAAACATTCACTCATCATCATCACCATCTGGACTTGCTTTGCTTTAAGTAACATTCAGTCATAGTATCTCTTTTAGATATATATAGAAATATAGTAAAGATTAGTTTAGATGTTTCTGTATTTATTTAAGACTGTCCTGGAATGTTGTTTTAAAATATTTCTTGTGATTTTGAACTCTGAAGTTACTGTGTTGACTGACTGAGTATTGTCCTGTTCTTTTATTATTTATTATTAAATATATTTAAATCTATCTTTGTGGCTGATATTTGTGAGACATATTTAAGCTCTTAGGGTACTTGCATATGTATTTGGTGACACTGCACAGGCCACTCCTAAATAGCCTTGCAAGTCTTGGTCAAAACTACTATTTGGATAATAGTAACATTACACAGTAGGATTGGACACCCTTTGCAAGGGCCTTATAGTAGCTGATAAGTAGGGTTGCTGGTGGCAGCTAGAACTACATTATAGTCTGGTCAAAAGGGGGCATAGCTAGGAACCTGTGTCACCCTTTCCCAGTTATGTGTGTGTGATGGCCTATCAATCAAATCTCAAAGTGTATGTGTGTCAGCTACTTGAGCAGGGACATGAAGCACTGGTTGGACAGAGAGGCTGCTGGAGGTCTTAGCTTGGCCACTTGGCTGAGATCTCAACCCTATAGCTGTGCCACTGGAGAGTCTTATTTGGGATATGGAGAAAAAAGGAGAAACCAGCCTCAGACTACAGCCTCAGACTGACTATGGTCTCTGTGTGCTCTTAAGGGAAATTGCTGTTTACTGTGTGTGTGTGTAATAGGCATCTTCCCATTGTCTACATCCCTCACTGTTGCTAGTGGTGAGGATTGAGGGTCCTTGATTACTGGGCCAGTGCGAGGGGTGTCATATATTAATTGGTGGCATTGGTGGGATAGCCACATCACATATTAATTGGCATGTAGTGGTGTGGATATAGAATTCCTGTAGCCTGTGTACAGTGAACATTGAAGGTGTTTGTACTCTCAGTCAGCCATGCAGTGAACATTCAGAGCTTATATCACAATTGTTTTATTTTATGTTAGCTTAGTTTGTCAGGGAGACCAGGCAAGCATGTCAGCACAGGAGTATGGCAAGTTGACAAGGAGCCAGCTTGCTGAAATGTGCCAGGCTAAAGGACTGGTGCATGCCACCCAGACTAAAGCAGACATGATTGCAGCCTTAGTCACAGCTACATCACAGAACAGCAACCTCCTGGACAATCAGACTGGCCTTGGAGATATACAACTCTCAGGAAAATGGACAGTTCAATCTTTCCACAGAGGACTTAAAAATTTGTCTGGAGTTAAAGAGTCTTGAACTGGACGCCAAACATTTGGAAATATAAGCAGCAGAGAGACTGAGATTGTTAGAGGCTGAGGAAAATGAGAAACTTTGATACCTGGAAGCTGAGGAGAATGAGAGGCAGAGACAACATGAAAAGGCGATGCTGATTCTTCATCAGGGTCATGGAGGTAATGGGGAAGGGAGTAACCAAACCCCAGAAGCAACAAAGGTCCGTAAATTTCTTCCACAATTTACAGAGGGAGATAATTTTGATATGTTTGAAAGGGCATGTAAACAGTGTAATGATGACCAAGGGCTCTAGGTATGGTTTCTAACCCCCTTACTCCATATTAAAGCTTTAACTGTTATTTCTAAATTGTCTGATACTGATTGTTTAAATTATAATGCTGTAAAGAACTGTCTTTTAGAATGTTTCAAGTTAACTCCTGAAGTTTATAGAAAAAGGTTTTGTGAGCATAGACACAAGGCAGATGAAAGTGTGTGTGAATATATTGCTGAACTAAGCACTTATTTTCATAGGTGGGTGAGTGGATGTCAGGTCACCACTTTTGAATAGCTGGCAGACCTTTTGGTGAAGGAACAAGCCCTTAGCACTTTGCCTGAGGACATGAAGATCTGGTTTGCTGATAGACAATGCACTACTGCAAATGAGTTGGGGAAGAAGGGAGATCTATACCTAGCAAGCAGGGCATCACTGCACAGGAAAGGGACACCCAGTGATTCTCATGGGTCTAAGAGAACCCATGGTGTCCAGTCCAGACTGCCTAACAGTGTCTGCAAGTAGCAGGGGAAGCCAATAGTCCAGGTACATGTCCAGGACCAAGGGTTAAATGTTTTATATGCAACCAGTGGGACCATGAATCATATAGATGTCCATGGAGGCAAGGTGGGGAAGAAAAGGTGGGAGAGCCAGTAAGTGGGAATGACAAAATGCCAACAGTTAGTTGTCTCAAGACAATATGGGCATCAAACTACCACAAGAGGCTATATCCTACCTTAGTGGATAGGAAAGAGGTCACTGCTAAGAGAGACACAGCCCCTGACCTAACCATTGTGAAGCCTGCAATGCTTAAAGAGGAGGACTACTTGTTTGGGCAGTCTATTCTAGTCAGAGGTTTAAGAGGGACCCCATTACAAATACCTTTGGCTAGGGTTCACCTTGACTGGGAGGATGGAAAAGGAAGCCAGCAAGTAGGTGTGTTTGAGGATATCCCTGCAGATGTTCTGTTAGGGAATGATTTTGATAATGCAGTACCTCGTGTGCATGCAGTTACACACAGTCAGACTTGGAGACAAGCATGTGGGTCTGGTAGACTGGGGGAGACCCAGACAGACTGCGCACTTGCAGCCAGGACTGGTGAGGTGGTTACTTCAGGGAGGGAGCTACCCTGTAGCAGTGAGACTGAAGGTGAGCCACAGCTGCTTGTGGGTAGTGATGTACCCTTGGAAAGAGTGACTGCAAGGGCAGAGGTGAGTAGTAGTACCCAGGTTGACAGTGAGGCACCGCTGTCAGAGAATACCAGACTTCCTGTGGAAGGGGAGCTGGGAAGGGATATCAAGAGAGAGTTGAGACAGGCTCAGTTCTCAGACCCTATATTACAAGGCCTAAGAGAGGTAGCTAATGAGGCACCTGATTTTCAAGGGAAAGGGGAATCTGTATACTGTAACAAAGGTTTACTGTGTAGAGAGTGGTCCCCTGAGGGAGGGCTAGAAGGGGAGAGAATACAGCAGTTGGTAGTGCCCAGAGCCTACCATCTGGCACTTCTAGCCATAACCCATGATATTACCTTTGCAGGTCATACGGACATTAAACATACAAAGAGATGTATTAGGCAGAACATTTATTGGCCTGGGAATTCCAGAGATGTAACAGGGTACTGCAAGATCTGTGAGTAGTGCCAGAAGGTAGGCAAGGCAGGAGACAAGGTGAAAGCTCCTTTGATGCCTTTGCCTGTGATTGAGGAACCATTTCAGAAGTAGCTATGGATATTGTAGGGCATCTGAGTACCCCAAGTCCCACAGGGAAAAAGTATATCCTAGTGGTAGTAGATTATGCTACTAGATACCCGAAGCAGTGGCTCTGTCCTCCATTGAGGCAGAAAAGGTGGCAAATGCTTTGTTAGAGATTTTCAGCAGTGTAGGATTTCCAAAAGAAATACGGACTGACAGAGGTGCCAGTTTTATGTCAGACCTGCTGACTTGTCTGCAGAAGCACTGTGGGGTGAAGCACCTAAAGACCACCCCCTACCATCCCCAGGCTAACGGTCTGATTGAGAGGTTGAACTCTGCACTCAAGTCCATGCTACAGGCATTTGCAGACCAGTTCAAGAGGGAGTGGGACAAATATTTGCCACATCTGTTGTTTGCTTACAGAGAGGTGCCCCAGGAATCCACATTTTTTTCACCCTTTGAGTTGCTGTATGGGCATAGGGTGAAGGGACCTCTAGATATGATTCAAGATGAGTGGGAGGGTGAGTGTGAATCCCACAAGGACTCTGTTGTGGCATATGTCCTAAACCTCAGGACAAGGCTCAGGGAACTCATGGGCTTGACCCAGGAGAACCTGGCAGAAGCCCAACAGCAGACAAAGGTCTGGTATGACAGGAATGCTCAAGCTAGAGAGTACGCTGCAGGGCAGCAGGTAATGGTTCCCATTTCTGTCAGAGACAACAAGCTGCATGCAACTTGGGAGGGACCCTACAAGGTGGTAAGGAAGGTAAGTGATGTTAACTACATGGTAGAATTGCTAGGCAGGAGGTGAGGACACAAATTGTACCATGTTAACATGATGCAACCTTACCATGATAAGGAGGCCCTTGTGCTGAGTATATGCAGTGGATGGCAGGAGGAGTCTGAGGGGGAGCTGGTAAATGATCTCCTCAGTGAGGCTCGGACTGACACCTTAGTGGAAGGGGTAGCAATGTCCCAGCAGCTATCCCCTACTCAGGTTTGAGAACTCTGAGCAGTGTTAAAGGAGTTTAGGGGCATGTTCACTGGAAAACCAAGGTGCACCCACCTGGTGAAGCACCATGTGGATACAGGACCCCAAAGGCCTATTAAGCAGACCCCTTATAGGGTGCCTGAGTGAGTCAAACAGCCTCTGAGGGAGTAGATACAGGTAATTTTGGAACTAAGGGTAATTCAGGAGTCCTGCAGTACCTGGGCCTTCCCAGTGGTGATAGTATCAAAGAAGGATAGCAGCACCAGGTTCTGTGTGGACTACAGGAAACTAAATAGTCACACAGAGTCAGATGCTTACCCCATGCCTAGGACAGATGAAGCCCTAGAGTTGCTGGGTGGGGCTAAGTATCTTACCACTGTTGATCTTACCAAGGGTTACTGGTAGGTGCCATTGACTCCCAGTGCTGCTAGAGAGAGGTTAGTCTTTGTGGCTCATTTTGGCTTTTATGAGCTCACAAAGATGACCTTTGGGATGAAAAATGCCCCAGCAACTTTCCAGAGGCTGGTAGATCATATCCTAGCAGTAGCAGGATATTTTGCCCTTGCTTACCTAAGTGATATTGCCATCTAAGCCATTACTGGCAGGAGCACCTACAGCATGTCAGGGAGATGCTGGGTAGACTACAGAGGGCAGGGTTGACCATTAAGCCCAGCAAATATCAGGTGGGTGTGGCAGAGATCTCCTACCCGGGACATAGAGTGGGGAGAGATAAGATCAAGCCAGAACCTGCCAAAGTGGAATCCATTCAGGCATGACCTGCCCCTGTTACCAAAAAGCAGGTGATGACATTCTTAGGGACAGCAGTGTACTACAGAAAGTTTGTCCTCAATTATAGTCCCATAGCTGCTCCCTTCAGAGACCTGACAAGGAAAAACAGGCTAGATAAATTAGTGTGGACCCCAGCATGTGATCAGGCATTCCAGAAGCTTAAATGAGTTTTGGGAGGACCCTCTGTGTTAGCCAGTCCAGATTACAGCAAATAATTTTTTGTGCAGGTGGATGCTTCAAAAATGGGGTGGGGCCTTACTTAGCCAGGTTTCCTCAGAGGGAAAAGAGCACCCAGTGGTATATCTCAATTGTAGGCTTCAGCCCAGGGAGGAATGCTATGCAGCTGTAGAAGAGGAATGCCTAATCATAGTGTGGTCACTGCAGAAACTTCAGCCATATCTGTATGGAAGGAAATTCACTGTAATTGCAGACCACAATCCCTTAACATGGCTACATTGAACCAGCCAGTCAAATCCCAAATTACTATGGTGGAGCCTAGGGTTGCAGGCATATGATGGGACAGAAAAAATGCAAATGTGAGCACACCAACATAGCCAGCCAAAAAACAAATAGTCCAAAGAGTCCAAAATGTGTTTTTTTCCAAGGATTAGCGCTTTCATGGGTTTATTGCTTCATCAGATCCAAAACAAGAATGATGGGACAACACAGCACTGTAGTGGGGTCAGCACTGCAAAGGCAGCTGGAATCTCAAGACAGGGTATGCGGTAGTGTATTCCCAGATAGGTTCACCCTCTTAAGTAACATTTCTCAAGGGTCACTTGAAAAAGTAGCTTGAGATTTCAGGGAAGGAAGAAATGTGACACAGGGAAAATACCTCCAGCCCAGCTATCTGGAATTTTACAAATAATTCTATGTCATTTGTGAATATTAATATGATTTTTATAGAAATGCCACAAAAGGAAATACTGCCAGCTCAGCTATCTGGAATTTTGTAAATAATTCTATGTCATTTGTGAATATTGATATGATTTATACAGAACTGTATGTTATGTACTGAGCTAAGATGTATCCACAGTGATCCCTGCTGGAACATAGATTAACTTTCAAAACTTAAGAATAGTTGAGGTTAAGTTACTTTATAGCGAGGCCATAAACAAAATACGTTATCTCTCAGTTTCAGTTCAGTAGCAGACACAATGTCTGATCTAGGAGTTTTTGTATTGTCTTGAAAGACAAGTAATTACTAGGTTTAAAATGTAAAAAGTGCTTTATTGTTTTATGACTTTCAAGACCTGCAAACATCTGAGAGATATGTATTTTTAACACAGAGATGTTACATTTTTAAGTTTCTGTTTAGCCTGGGAACTGAAGTCAGGTGACAAAGAGTGATGTCATCCAAGCTAACCCAGCAGTAATGTTTGATATTGATTTAAGAACTATCTCAGAAAGAGACTGTGCATTTTGTATTTTGTCTTTGACCTGGAAACATCCACTCATCATCATCACCATCTGCACTTGCTTTGCTGTAAGTAAGATTCAGGGCATAGTATCTCTTTCAGATATAGACAGGAATATAGTAAGATTAGTTTGGATGTTTCTGTATTTATTTAAGACTGTCCTGCAATGTTGTTTTAAAATATTTCCTGTGATTTTGAACTCTGAAGTTACTGTGTTGATTGACTGAGTATTGTCTTGTTCTTTTATTATTTATTATTAAATATATTTAAATCTATCTTTGTGGCTGATATTTGTGAGACATATTTAAGCTCTTAGAGTACTTGCATATGTATTTGGTGACACTGTACAGGCCACTCCTAAATAGCCTTGCAAGTCTTGGTCAAAACTACCATTTGGATAATAGTAACATTATACAGTAGGATTGGACACCCTTTGTAAGCTGATAAGTAGGGTTGTTGGTGGCACCTGTAACTACCTTATAGCCTGGGCAAAAGGAGGCATTGCTAGTAAACCTGTGTCGGCCTTTCCCAGGTGTGTGTGTGTGTGTGTGTGTGTGTGTGTGTGTGTGTGTGTGTGTGTGTGTGTGTGTGTGTGTGTGTGTGTGTGTGTGTGTGTGTGTGTATATCAATCAAATTTCAAAGTGTGTGTGTGTGTGTGTGTGTGTGTGTGTGTGTGTGTGTGTGTGTGTGTGTGTATCAGCTACTTGGACAGGGACATGAAGCACTGGCTGGACAGTGAGGGTGCTGGAGGTCTTAGCTTGGCCACTTGGCTGAGATCTCAACCCTATAGCTGTGCCAGTGGAGAGTCTTATTGGGGATCTGGAGAAAAAGGCAGAAACCAGCCCCAGATTGACTGTGGTTTCTGTGTGCTCTTAAGGGAAATTGCACTTTACTGTGTGTGTACTAGGCCTCCTCCCATTGTGTACATCCCTATCTGTTGCCAATGGTGAGGATTGAGGCTCCTTGATTACTGAGCCAGTGTGAGGGCCATCACAGTGACCATTATCTATCCACTGTCAAATAGCATTTCTGAGTAATGATTTGTCCCAAGAAAGTGCTGGAGCAAATGATTGTAGCACCCTCTGTGTATTGTATCATAATGGATGGAGATGTGAGCATGTAAAAGCTTATTTATGTATATGCTGAATAGCCAGGGTCCAAGAATGGAACTGTGGGAGACACCTATAGAGACTGGGAGGAATGAGGAACATTTGATTTGCCACCTTATGGCTTGAATGTGATTATTTAGGTATCTCTTGAACCATCATAATTATGAGTGAGTTAAGTTCTGCTAGGGTATGAATTAGTTTTGGGTGTGGAGCAGTATTGAATACCTTAGAAAGGTCCAAAACGTGTCTGTGAGTAGTTTGCAAGCATTATGACACCAGAAATGTGGAAGAAACAGCAAAAGTCCAGAAAAAAATACTAAACATATAAACATTTTAACTTTAATAAATGGCTAATAGAGCAGGTCGGTTGAATGAAGCCTGCTCTATTAGCCCTTTATTAAATTTATAAAGGTAAAAAGTTTATATATTTAGTAGTTTTTATGTTTAGCAGTTTTTTTTAGACTAGATATTATTTACATATATTTTTAAAGTTGATGTTATGTAAACATGCATTCAATATCTAATAAACTAAGGGGCTGTTGCTCTAATATGAATCCATATATCATCCAGGAGCATATGCATTTTTTATACTGTTTTATGTATTTGTGTTTTAGTTTAAGTACTAGACTCTATATATATACAGTCACAAGTGTTTTGTTGTTTTATCAAATGGATTGGTTTATTGGATGTCACATGATTAGTGTGAGATGTATTTAAATAGTTTGTTTTAATAATGGCAGTTCTCAAGAAGTTCCACTTGGGGGCGAAAGTGCTTAACTGTCTACTATAAATCTGTGGAGTTTTATCTGGACTTTTGCTGCTTCTTCCACATTTCTGGTGTGGTTATTAGTTGGATTCTTGTTTGATTTTTCCAAGTATTGTGATGTTGGTTGGCATTGTCTAGAAATTATAGCATTGGTACTTGATGAGAGTGGATACCATGTTGGGTAGGTTAGAGGAGATTACTGCTGAGCAGATATTGAAGTATTTGAGTGTGCACATAATGTTCCAGTATTTTTGAAAGAGCAGGAAGTATAGCTATTGGTTGGTAGTTATCTAGAGTTTCCTCCCTTATTGAGTGGCATGATGAATTACTGTTTCCATATTTCAGGACCATACAACTCAGTAATGTATCTATTTATGAGGATAAAGACTGGAAATGATAAGGCCTCATCTGCTATTCTGAGGTAATCCGATGGCAGTTTATTAGCTGCTAGAGTAACTGATTTCAATTTAAGGAGTTTTTGGATGGATGTCGTAGAAATGTTTTTTAGTGAAAAGGTATGTTTGGTAGAGTTTCAGGCTGATGGCAATGTGGCCGAGAACCTGCAGATGGTTGCTGTGTTGATGAAGTAGGACTCAAAGGAGTTTGCTGTAGTGTTATCAGTATCAATTGCTGTAGGACTAGGTGGATTTTTTCTGCCTGTGTGAAGAAGCTCGTTGATGAACTAGAAAGTTTTTGGATTACTCCGGGAAGTGTTCCAAATGCTTACATAGTAATTCTTATGCCCTTTTCACATTAATTTTACTTGGTTCCATACAGACTGCCATATATACAGCCTGGCAGTTTGGACAAGTTTTTTTCTTCTGTCAGATTTTCTAAACTTTGACATGAGTTAGTCAGGGTGCATATTCTGAATGTATGCATGTTTTACTAAGTGGCAGATGCTCATTTAGTAAGTTTATGAAAATATGTGGTAGTGGCTTCATTTAGGGGTAGCTTTTTTAAACAGTGCCAGATGAAGGGCATTGGAGAAAGAGTCAGCATTGTATTTAATAAGGTTTCTACCTAGTTCAGAACAAAGAGAATTTGTTGGTCTGGGTTTGGAAAATGTCTTTGTCTTCCAGGGTGAAAAGGGCTTGTAGGAAGTGGATTTTCTTGTTTAAGCTCCTAGCATTGCTCAGTAACACCATCATATTTTCCTTTGCCTCTTTCATTATGTTGGTAGGTTTATCAGGTTGGCATTGCCGAAAAAAGTCACTTTGGGGGTGGAAAATATCTTTGACAATAATCAAATAATCAAATCCTTAGAGGGGACAGATGCAGGTGAAGCAGTGTGGTCTGTTTGATCATATCCTCCCAGGCTGACAAATATTGGACCCCCTCTGAATGACACAAAAAATTAAGCCAGTTGTTGAACTCAATTATTTTTTGCTATATTGCTGCATCATCCTTGGTGATGGTAGCATGCTGCTCATTGCTAAGTTCATACTTACCTTGGACACTTGGACATCAAGTCTCTCTTCATATAATCCAGGGAGGTACACCTGAAGTTATTGACACTGGCTTAAACTATGACAGAGTCATGCTGGTACTTTTTGTTCAAGGACTTTTGTGCATGATTGATCTGACAGACCCTGCCACCAGACAAGCAACCAACTGTCACTCTTTCCTTGCTCAGCCTGGAAAGAGGCACATCTGTATGTCTTACAATGGAGCTACCTATAACAAGAATGTTTGATTGGGTTGATAATTGCCTTACAGGCTCATCTGTGATTTTGGGATTTCTTGTGCTATGTGAGGAAGTAGGCTTCATATACTAAGTGTGCTTTATGTCTGGGTTGTGTTTTGGAGGTCTTTGATGTTTAGGCAAGATAATCTTTAGAACCTTAGCATATGATGGATTATGTTTAATCTGATGGCCTCGGAGATGTGTGATGTGGGGTGTACTGCAGATGATTATGGTGCCTGAGTTTGCTGTGTGTGTGATTTTTGCCTTCAAGTATATTGTACATGTAAATCTCTCACACACTGTGTTATGCTGTTTGAGTAATAGATGATCGTCAGACAGTATGAGAGAATTCTTACACTGTTTCAATCAGGCTGGCTACAGAAGTTGTGTGGAATTGCTGGTCTGTGATGCAGACAGGAATGACTCTAGGGACAGGGGTAACTATAACTGCTTGGAATTCGGTTTTAGGATAATGTTTGGGTGGACTTGCTACTGAACATTTTAATTTCACTACAAAACAACTAGTCTGGATACCTTCTACTATCACCAGCAAGAACCAGTAAACTAATTATAATAAAACAATTCAATAAGTTGATACTAAAAGCAGTACACATGATGTTAAGCAATTTTCAGGAATCCTACATCCTCCCTCTCCACAAAGGCAGCAAAAACACCAACATCTCTAATTTCTATCCCATAGCTATCCTTCCCCCAATCTCAAAAATCCTGGAAAAATGCATTTGCCTACAACTTATGCCCTACTTAACTCAATACCATCTCCTTACCCCAACCCAACATGGATTCCAACCAGGACGCAGTACTACAACAGCCCTCCTTTCTTTCCTTGATACTGTCAATCATGCCCGAGACACTGGGAAAGTAGTATCCACAGTGCTTTTGGATTTCCCATATGTACCTTCTGAGACATCTTTCAAACCTCAGTCTTTCTCAAAACACCCTATGCTGTTTCTCTAGCCAACAGATCATAGGCTGTAAAATGGAGAAAAGGCATCCCTTCTTTCCTCCATACCTCTACAGGTGTGCCCCAGGGATCCATACTGGGTTTTATGCTGTTTAACATCTTTATCAAAAACTTTCACTCTACCATCACCAATGTTACAATAATTCAGTATGCTGATGACTCAAATTTTGTCTGCTCTGCTACTAATCTCCCTGAACTTCTAACTAAAACTCAGGCCACCTTCTCAATTACAGAAGCCTGGATTCTCCAAAACCATCTTTCCCTAAATGCCAATAAATCCAAAATATTAATATTTCCACAGTCAGACTCCTTCCCTTTAGACAAAACCTCTTTTCAAGTAATAAGCCAAAACAACATCCCTATCAAAGTCGCTCCGGATGTTAAATTATTAGGAGTTATTATAGATGAGCAACTAAAATTCGGCAATCATATCCTTCAAAACATAAAGAAAACCCATCAAAAGCTTGGTATGCTCTACAGAAACAATCGCTTCCTTTCACTGCACTCTAGACATACTCTTGCCTCAACTTACCTCCTTCTCTCCCTTATGTATGGCACTCCCCTGCTAACTAACCTGTCAACCTCTCTCACTTCCAGGTTAGAATCCTGCTATAACAAAATATCCAAATTTGCCACTAACTCTAAGTACTCCTCCCATCATTGTGAAGCTCTCCACTCTCTAAAGTGGCTAGAATTACCTAACTACCTAGACTACCATCAACTGATCACAGCCCATAGACTTCTCTTCAGCCATACTAAATGCCCCTCTCTTTCTGATATCCTTCCCTCCTACCTACCGCATGTAGTGCAATATATTTAATTGATTAATTGTTTAATTATGTAATTGTTAATGAATTTAATTGATGTATGACTTTATATAAAAGTCATGTTTTTTTTTATATCAAGAATTTACTCTGTAAAGGCTGTTCTAAGCCGAGGCTCTAAGAGAGATTTAATCCTGTGCTTTTCAGTTTTATGCGATTTTTTACACTTGCTGTAAAAATAAATGTTCTTGGAGGTATAATTCCTGGTCGTTTGTGGTATTAAACAGTTTTCTTGTCTTCAGTGGAGAAAATATAGATTCATGATCAGTGAATCATTTGTCTCTTTGCCCCAAGTTGTCTTTGAAACGGGCATGAATGTGTCTCAATCAAATGGTGAATTGAGTGTGCTTTCGGGTTCCAGAATGTATGCTGGTATGGAGAAAGAAAAAGCTGGTTCTTCCAATGGTTCAAAATCAGAAGTTCAAAATTAATCCACTTCAGAAATGGGAAGAAGGTAGATTTTGTTTTTCATCAAACCCGTTTGCTGCAGTGGGTAAGAAAAGTGAATTATCTTCCTTACCGGAGGTTCAAGAACTGTGTGCACAAATGAAAAAATTGATTTACAAAGAAACCTCTACATTTTATAATCTTAATAGCCTGAAAAGGTATCAAGAACCGCAAATTACTCCTAGGGGGTTATGAGCCATAAAAAGCCCATCAACTCCCTTTGATTTATCAGTAGAGCAAGAATGGATATTCCACAAAAGGTGGATAGCAGCCACACATCGCTGCAGCAGTGAATGGGTAACTATACTTATAGAAAGAGACACTTTAAAAAGAAATAACATGAAGGAAGAAACAAAAAAAACTTTGTGCTGATATCTTAAAAGAGACTTCCAGTTCAGCGTTGGAGTCCTTTTTGGCAAGCATTAATGAATGCGTGACTGGGTATGAGAAAGAACTTTTGAACAGAAAAACAAATAAATTGCAAAGAGACCTGAGAGACTATGAGCAGAAAAAGGCTTTTGTGCTCACTGCCAGTCAACGGTCTAAATGACAGCTGGTGAAGTTTCAAATGGATCAGAAAGACCAACAGACACGAGCAAGTAATCACATCTCAGAAGAAAGTGGGGTATCGTCACCAGAGGAAGGAGATTACAAAGAAGAACATTTTCCTGCATTATCTAGACCCAATAATGTTGACAACTTTGGGAAAACATTTCGGAACAATAGGGAACAAAAATCAGGTTCAAATAAATGTTCCAGGTATGGACAGGATACTAACAGAGAACAGAACTATGGTCCCTATACCAAACGCAGTAAGTGGACATATTAATGAGACATTTGAAACAACATGTATAGCTGATGTTTATGTTGTTAATTTGTCACTAATGAATTTAATATAATGGAAATGTCTATATTGGAGAAGGGGTTGAAATTTATACCCTCTTGCTGAGACTGCATGAACTAAAAGGAGATTTATTTAAACTGGTAAGAAAAATGCATATTACTGATTATTTTTCAGTGTTAATAATTTGTTTAGTTTAACTGTTAATGATGAAACTATTCCTCTAGTGAGGAGAGTTGCTATTCTTGTAATTCAAATACTGACGTTAATGTCTACAGCAAGTTAGACACATCCAAGGTAAAGGCAAAAAGTGTGTTTATGCCGCCATTTAAGAATGACAGTATAAATAAATTCTATCAAGCCTTTCCTTATGTATTAGAGAAAGTGATATTATATACAATATGTCGAAGGAAGAATGGTTGCATTTACAGCAGTTTAGAAATAATGATAGTATGGTATTTAAGCCTTTGGACAAAGGTGGAAAATTGGTGGTCATAAAATCTAATGATTACCTTAGGATGTGTATGAAACATTTAAATAATTGTAAAGTGTATGAAAGAGTTGGACTGGAAGTATATACACAAGCTAAGTCAGTATGATATTTTGTTGCACAAAGGTGTTCTTTTGAATTACTTCACAGTATCTGATGTTACCAACACATTTTCAAGCAAAAATACCACTATGGCCAGATTTTAATGTGTGCCTAAAATACACAAGAGTTTGTTAAACCCATCAGGCCGACCTATAGTGTCGGTCTGTGGATATTTTACTCATAATTTAGGGTATTTTTTTGCATCAATTTTTATTACAAGAAGTAATTAAGTTACCTTCTTATATAAAGGATTCATTTGACTTCATTGATAAAATAAAGGATGTAAAATGGAATAGAAACATTTATTTTTTGGTGTTGGATGTTGCTAGTTTGTATACAAGTATAAATCATGAATTCAGCATGCAAGCCATGGAATACTTTTTGAAAGACAGTCCTAGAACACAATACATTAAAGAGTTGATAAATCTTTGTTTAACTAATAACATTTTTGAATTTGATGGTCAGTTATATAGACAATTGCAGGGAACAGCAATGGAGGCAGTTTTTGCCCCCTTGTATGCAAATTTGTTTATGGGTATGGTTGGAAATACCCATGTGTAATTTTTTTCAAAGATTTGTCATTAAATATTTCAGGTTTATTGACAACCTTATTTTTATTTGTCAGGGAGGATATGATGAAAAACAATTATTTCTTAAATATATGAATGAAAATAAATATCAAATAAAATATGATGGCTTACAAGAGGGAGTTAAAGTAAACTATTTAGATATCACTTTGGAAGGCCAAGACAATGGTGAAATAAAAACTAGTATTTTTAGAAAATTTCATCAAGTGAATTATATGTTGCATGCACAAAGTTGTCATCCAAGGCATACACTCAATAATATCCCCTCTGGAGAAATTTTAAGAACAAACAGATTATGTAATAATGTGACTGAAGCCAGGGAAGAGGCTAATAAAGTGGCAAACATGTTTGTCAATAGGGGTACAAAGCAGACATGGTGGCTTATAGTTATAGTAAGGTGTTTAATAATAAGGTAAGGAAGGAAAATAGTTATAGAGGCAACATAACAAAAAAGAAGGAACTGTATAAGTCAGTTTCAGAAAAACAGTTATATTATGTTTCTAAATATACATTATTTTCAGATAAGCAAGCTCAGTTACTGAGGAAGTATTGGCAGATAGTTATAAGGGAAGTTTCTTCTTTAAAGGAAGTGGCATTACAATTTTCATATAAACGTGGCCATAGCCTTAAATACTTTTTAGTTCATAGTACCTATAGAAGACCACAGGAATTAGTTATAAGAGGAATGAAATGGGCAGGTTTAATGCCTTGTGGGAGATATGCAATATGTAAACATGTAGTATCAACTTTTAATACTATTAATGGAATTAAATTCCATACACAAGGTAATTTTTCCTGTAAGAGTACAGGTATTATTTATGCTGTAAAATGTTATTGCCATAATTTTTACATAGGGGAAAGTAAAAGAAATATTGGAGAAAGGGTTAAAGAACATATTAGGGATATAAGGAATAATAAATTTACAAGTCCCTTAGCAGAACATTTTAATCAGGCACATCAAGGTGATTTTAGTGAATCAGAGGTAACAATACTAGAACAAGTAAAAACAGATTACTTGAGTGACGATACAATTAAATATATATTAAGAAAGAAGAAATCTGTTTTTATATTAAAATATAACACTTTAAATCCTAGGGGCATGAATAGAGAATGTAACTGGAAAAGTTATATAGAATAAGCCCTGAAGTATGTATATGTCTTTCTAAAAAAGTGTAATATATTTAATTGATTAATTGTTTAATTATGTAATTGTTAATGAATTTAATTGATGTATGATTTTATATAAAAGTCATGTTTTTTTTATATCATGAATTTAAGTTTTGCATTCTCAAACTTAAACCTTGTACCCCCTCAGCTGACCAGCTTCCTTCTGAATTCCTTCAAAAAGCAGCCTCTGAAATAGCTTATCCCATATCTATTCTCATTAATAGGACCATAAATGAAGAAACCATCCCTGATTTATGGAAAATCTCTCACATCATACCATTACATAAAGGAGGAAACTCCTTTGAACATTCTAACTACAGGCCCATAGCCCTATTGTCCCCACTCGCAAAAATAATGGAAAAATGTGTCCACCATCAGTTAATGAATCACCTAATACAAAATAACATTCTGACAAACTGTCAACATGGCTTTAGGCCCTATCATAGCACAACTACTGCTCTGCTCTCCTTTACAGATATTATCAACAATAATCGCAACAATAATATCCTGTCTTCTGCTCTCTTCATTGACCTGTCCAAAGCCTTCGACATGGTTAACCACTCTCTCCTATTAAAAATTCTCGAATCTCTTTCCTTAGGACCTGAGGCTATCCACTGGTTCAGTTCATATCTCACCAACAATAAACAGGCTGTCCTCTGGGATAACAAACTCTCATCTCTTCTACCAATTTCACTTGGGGTCCCCCAAGGCTCTATTCTTGGACCACTTCTTTTCTCCCTCTTTATAAATGACTTACAATTAGCCATTCCACAGGCTACTTGCATTCAATATGCTGATGACTCCACACTTATTTGCTCTGCTAGATCCATTTCCGAACTTCAAACTAACACTCAAGCTGTATTTTCTAAAGTCGAAACTTGGTTCCTAAAACGTTGTCTACTCCTAAACGCAAAAAAGACCAAACTACTACTCTTTAAGCCTACTACCAGATCCCCTACATTTGACTTCACTATCGTGTCGAATAATGGAACCATTATATCACCTGACTCTACTACCAAATTGCTAGGTGTCACGATTGATAACAATCTCTCCTTCGACTTTCATATCAATAATACCATTAAATCTGTAAACAGGAAACTTGGCTCTCTATATAGAATCAAAACTTTTTTAACCTTCCCAGCAAAAGTGAATCTCGCCCACTCACATCTTATTTCCACACTTCTCTATGCCTCACCTATCTACACTAATCTCAAGAAAAACAATCTCTAAACTGTCTACCACTTACAATAACATAGCTAGATTTGTTACTGGGAAACAATTTAGAACCCACCATTGTCTGAATCTGCAACAACTTAACTGGCTTGAACTGACAAACATGTTGCTTCTATCCCAACTTATGTTTGTCCAAAGAGCTTTTTACCAACCTCTTAATACACCTGCTCTTTCTAACCTCTTAAGCCCCTACTCAAACCTGAACTCATTCTGCTCTTCTAGCAAACTGCTAGTTACCTTAACCAAATCTAATAACCTTGCTGGTGATTCCCTTTTCTCAAATGCCATTGGGAAACACTGGAATAAACTTCCTCCCGAACCTACTTCAATTGCATCTACTGCTCTGTTTAAACAAAAACTAAGAGTCCACCTTAAAAACCACTGGATATGTTCCTGCTCTAAGCCTGATTAAAATTTTCTTGGTTTTTCTCCTCCTCATGGCTATTTGTCTCTCTCTTTCTGGCAATACATATCTCTTTAAATCTGTACCTTCTTTCGATTAATGTTCTCTCTTTTCCTTGGTTTCATGCTTTCTCTAATTGGTTCCAAAGATGAAATTATGTTGAACATGTTTATACCTTTATAATATGATTAATCATTCTTGTCTTGGAGTGAAAGACCTACCACTTTTTAATCTGTTATGTTAATCTGTTATTATGTATTTTTTGTTATGTTGTATCCGTCCTGTCTACATGTGGAGCTTTTCTCCCCAGGCCTCTGCTGAAAATGGAAATATATCCAGTTAGACTAGCCCGGTTAACAAATGTAAAATAAAAATAAAAATAAATAAATAAATAAAATACTCTGTAAAGACTGTTCTAAGCCGAGGCGCTAAGAAAGATTTAATCCTGTGCTTTTCAGTTTTATGCAATTTTTTTACACTTGCTGTAAAAATAAATATTCTTGGAGGTATAATTCCTGGTCGTTTGTGGTATTAAACAGTTTTCTTGTCTTCAGTGGAGAAAAAAAAATATCCAAATTTGCCACTAACTCTAAGTACTCCTCCCATCATTGTGAAGCTCTCCACTCTCTAAAGTGGCTAGAATTACCTAACTACATAGACTACCATTAACTGATCACAGCCCAAAGACTTCTCTTCAACACTCTTTCTGATATCCTTCCCCCCTACCTACCTAATAGAACACTCAGGTCTGAAAATCAAAACCTAATTAGTGTTCATAAACCTAACTGCTCACCTACACAGTTACTCCTCTCTTTTTCCTTAGCCAAAAATGGAACTCTCTTCTCCCTACCCTAAGGACAATGGAGAACCTGGAAAACTTTAAAACACTCCTCCATTCCTACCTTTTCTCTAAATAGAAATGTACCTGCTTCCTTCCAACCTAACCATATCCCTTGCTCTCCTGCTCCTTACTGCTACCTCAATAATACTCTCTATTACCAAACCTCCTTTATATCTACATTATTATGGCTTATTACCTAGGAATTTTAACTGTCTGTTTACTGACATCAACCTATATGCAACCATATATATGACTTGCAATGTGATTGTGTGTTTCATTATGTTACTATTATGTTAGTGTGATATTATTGGGTGTTTCACTGTGTTATTTTGATTATTTCTGCTCTTATTACTATTTTGTATATATATTATTTATTGTATTTGTATTGTGTAGCTTTTTCCCCTGGGCCTCCACTGAAAATGGGCTCACTTGGCCCAGTAGACTTCCCCAGCCATCAAACTATAAATAAATAAATTAACACATTTTAGCCTGGTGAGTAGTTTAAGGGGAGAGACTTTATACAATTATATTCTGTACTTACTGTCAACAGCCAGTGAATGGGGAGAGGAAGGGACTTATGTTGTCAAATTATCATAAGGGGGAGCAACAACAGAGTTTTTAAGAACACACCTACAACAGGTTAGGTGGAATATAAATACAGTTAGACTCTTAGCTCTGAGCTGATTGACCTGGAACTGCCTCAGTGCAAAGACAAGTCTTGAATTAGCCTGACATACACTCAGTTCACAAGAATGAAACATGGGTTTAAGAACAACAAGTAGGCCACATAAAACAGCACAAATGCAGTGCAAAGATGTACTGGAATCACTAATACAGAATTAAAGACTATAGCTAAAGCAGATACAGACTGTTAAAATTAATTTAAAATCAGATCAAGAAATTAAAACACATATCTGTCTTTTTCTGTCTTGTAGAACTATTACATTATATATTACTATTATTTCTAGTTCAACATGGGTACTCATATTTCAAAATGTGTTTTATTAGGAGTGAAATCTATAAAGAGAACTAAAACTGGTCTGGATTATACTTTAAAAGTTGAATGCAAACACATAAGAAAGATTTCTTTAAAATGCATGTCCAGCTACAAAACTGAGTGTAAAAGTTGACATTCAAGCTGAGGATCTTGGCTAGCATCTTACTATCTTTGACATCTGATCAGCTATGCATGCAAACCTTAAATATCTGTAGCTGCGGCTCTGGGGAGTCTCCGAGATGATCCTCAGCAATGAAGTTTTTGGTTTAAAAAAATATACTAAAAGGGCTGTTTTAAACATCATGTACACATATTGATGGTCTCCCAACACTTTGCTTAGCTCATTAGGTTGATTCTTGATAACAAATATAAAATAAATAATAATAAGCACAATTTTATATTTAAAATGTATTTTGGTCCAAACACATTAAGGACTTACATAAGAGTGGAAGTCTGAGTTATTGTGAAAGAGCACTTGGTCTTGTGCAGTACCCTCTGCAGTGGTCTGCGAGGTGAGCTTGCTCGAACATTTTGGGCATATGGGGATAGCTGATTCTAGGGGTGTTTGGGGTTGCCGGGAAGTGCTAGAGAGTCATCAGATTTCCTTCATGGAAATATCTGTGGGAATGGAAGGTGTGTTGAGTGGTTCACTGGCAGAGTGGCCACTGCATGGACCAGGCTGGTAAAATGGAACAGGACAAATATTGGTTTGGCTACTTTAAGAACAGCCTGGAAACACACCACATGAACTAGTGAATGGTATTCTGGCAAAACTGGATGGGCATCGTTGCCCATGCTTGAAGTACTGATATGTGTGTATGCAAGGATGGAAATATACTTATAATAAATAAGAAACTAGAAGGGTCTCATAAATTTAAAGTATATGGACTGTATAAACATGCTTGAAAGTAGCTAACAATAAGAATAAGCATTACAGCTTGTGGTCTTTAAAATAACTAAGCAACAGTCAAAACAAAAAAATCACACAATAGTTATATAATGTATGATTTTAGTAAATCTAGACATAAAATATATAATCATCATATAAGATGAAGCAGTCTGCTGAATTTAGATATTAAAGACAGGATTTAATAACATGGACTTGTGTATAATAACTTTACTGTCTTAACTTGTCATAAATGACATACACTACATTGAACATCAAGGGGAAGCGTGATGATTTTCTTATATAAGTAAATATGCATAACAAGTCATGTAATTGCTTTAACTTGAATTGTAGTTTTTGTAACCCATCTTGACCATATATAATACTTAAGCTGTTATGTTTTATACATGACATCAAACTGACAAAGTTGTTGAAGAGAAACAACAGAAGCCTGAACTTGAAATGTCACAGAATGTAACAATCGTATTCTGAATAAATAGTATTAAATTGACAATAGACACTCAGTTTAATAACATGGGCTTGTGTATAATAACACTACTGTTTTAACTTGTCATAAATGACATACACTATATTGAACATCAAAGGGAAGCATGATGATTTTATCATATAAGTAAATGTGCCTAACAAGTCATATAATTGCTTTAACTTGAATTGTGGTTTTGTAACCCATCTTGACCATACATAATACTTAAGCTGTTACCAAGTAACTAATGTTTTTTACATGACATTAAACTGACAAAGTTGTTCAAGGGAAACAACAGAAGCCTGAACTAGGAATGTCACAGAATGTAACAATCACATTTGGAGCAAATAATATTAAATTGACAATAATCACTCAGTTTAACCTTTGCTGATTATACAAAATAGAATGTTGCATTTAAATCTAAAAACTTTCAGTATATGCCATAAAATGGCAATTTATGAATATGGAAAGGGAACTTATAATCATTAATCACAATAAGTGAATGTGTTGTTTTTAACCTATGATTTCACTTATTTTATAAGAAATGACAGATATGAAAATCCTTATGTGTAGGAAATGGGGGAAGAGGGATACACTGATAATTAAAATGCACTAACTTTCATCAATGTTCACATAAAACAAACTTGATGCTTTAAGTAAGTTAGTAACAAAGTGATTACTTAAATGCTGACAAACACTGAAATATAACTTCTGATATATCCAGTAAAATACATTGTATTATAAACATTAGGTATAAATATTATTACCATCAATTTATATTAAGTAATATGAGAAATGCAGCTGCTGTAGCAATGAGGCACAATCAAGCACAATCACTGATTCTTCCAGTAAACAAAATACTCCAAAAGGAAAATGCAGGCATCAAGGCAGGGAAAAACACAGTCACAAAGTCCTCCAGTAGTAAAAAACAATCCAGGATATTTATTGTAACAAAAGGTAAGTGCTTTCGCAGTTAAGCTTAATCAGACCAAATACAAAAAGCTAAAATGCACTCCATTTAAACACATAGTAATTAAGCATCACCTAATCATAAAAGTACATCAATTAAAATGCACATCAAGTAAAGTGAAACAGTTAAAGCTAAAAGACCACATTTCCTGCAAATACTGCACAAGCAAAGAATGCAAAAAATATAAAAAAAAATATAAATAAAAATAAAAACATAAAACAATATATATGTATAATAAGTATAAATATATACATGTGTAAACACATATATATAAATTGTAAAACCACAATGAAGATGCACAAAAGATGTTCTTATTCACCACAAAAATATATCTAATTACCAGTGATGCAAAAATTTATTTTATAAAAACTATTTTCAGCAACTTTTTTTAGCATAAAATACAAATAAATTCTCTAGCGCCTCGGCAAACTTGCCTTTAACAGAGTAAGAAATTTCTAATTCATACATATTCACTTTTATACACAGATACAACACACCCACACAATCAATCAATTCATACATAAAGAGACAATATCCAAAATTTCTATGCTATGCATAAAATATTGACTAAATCAACTACAATAAATTATTACAATAAACTTTTCCATGAACAATCATAATTTAACCCAATAGGGTTTAATGTATTATATTTTAAAATCAAACGTGTTTCTTTTTTTCTTAATATACACTTAATTTGTTGTTCACTCATATACTCACTTCTCATTACACATTCTAAAACAGTTACTACCAATCCCTCAGGGTTACCATTATGATATTTATTAAAGTGCAATGCTATGGGACTAGTTTGTTTATTATTTTTAATATCTCTAACATGCTCTTTAATACTGCAAGCAAATGTTCTCTTTGTTTCCTCTACATAAAATTTATTACAAAGACATTTCATGCCATATACAACTCCCGCTGTTTTACAATTAAATGTTCCATTCGTAAAGAATGGAACACCATTAATTTTATCAAAATCTTTCACTACATATTTACAAATATTACATTTACCACAAGCCACCGTCCCCAATTGTTCTACTGACTTAACCATTTGTATTTTTGGCATATTAAATCTACTGTGAACTATAAAATCTTTAATACTCCTTCCCCTTCTATAAGAGAAACTCAATTTTTATTACTCAAAAAATCCACTTCTCTTTTTACTACATCCCAACTGTATTTTACTTGTTCTACAATTTTTTTAGATAATACTGAATAAGTAGAAACAAAATAAATACTGTCACTCTCCTTCCTTCCACTCTTACTTCCACCATATTTTACATTTTTCTTAACTTTATTCAAACTAACTCTTAAATTATCCATATTATATCCTCTACAACTAAATTTATTAAAACTTTCCCTAAATTCATCTTCCATTCTTATTGGATTATTACATAACCTTTTAATTATATTAAATTCCGTATATGGTATAGCTTTTAAAGTATGAGGTGGATGGAAACTTTCACCATGTAAAATTGATCCTATATCTTTAAATTTTCTATATATGCATGAATTAATGTATTCCCCCACTTGTCCTTTCAATAAAACATCCAAATAATGCACTTCACACCCTATTTGTAAACCATCGAACCTAATACCCATGTTGTTAACTTGAATTTGCTCTAAGAACAATGGAACTTGTTCTCGCCCTCCTTTACATACAAATATTAAATTGTCAATAAAACAAAAATACTTACACACATATTTTTTAAAGAATTGATTTGAATATATGCACATATTTTCAAAATATCCCATAAATATATTAGTGTAACTAGGGGCAAAAGCTGCCCCCATCGCTGTGCCTTGCTTTTGTCTGTATAAATTACCATTAAATTCAAACATATTATTTTTTAAACACATACTAATCAAATCTACTATAAACTCCACTACTGGACTCTCACCCATATAATATTTGATTGCACGTATTCCATCTTCATGTTTAATGTTAGTATATAAACTAACAACGTCAATAACAAAAAAATACATACTATCTTCCCATTTTATACATTTTATTTTCTCTAATAAATCAAAAACATCTTTGATGTAAGATGGTAGTTTAAAAACTGTAGGTAACAAAAAATCATGTAAATATGTTAGTCAATATTTTATGCATAGCGTAGAAATTTTGGATATTGTCTCTTTATGTATTAATTGACTGATTGTGTGGGTGTGTTGTATCTGTGTATAAAAGTGAGTATGTATGAATTAGAAATTTTTTACTCTGTTAAAGGCAAGTTTGCCGAGGCGCTAGAGAATTTATTTGTATTTTATGCTGAAAAAAGTTGCTGAAAATAGTTTTTTTAAAATAAATTTTTGCATCACTGGTAATTGGATATATTTTTTGTGGTGAAGAAGAACAAATATATATATATATATATATATATATATATATATATATATATATATATATATATACATACATGTATATATAAATATGTACACTGCACTGTTAATGTTCTCAAGTGCAACAGTAAAAAACAAATAAAAAATAAATAAATAAATAAATAACCACTATTATTTCCTATTTACTTCTGGAGTCTTTTTTTCTTTAATAAGGGCTTAATAGAAGCCCTCTCGTTCAGACCTCTCCCTCTATCTGCACGAAGGGTGATAATCCAACAAGTCTCCCTATATTCTGTGTGTGTAATAATGTCACCTTCCCTAACACTGGGAGAAATGGTCTCAATGACCCTAAAATTAAATGTATGGGAGTCTCCCAGTCCCAAGACATGTTTAGAGAGTGCATTGTGTATGGAACCCCTTCTAATGTGGTAGATGTGCTCCATCATCCTGTCACGCAGCACCCTGTTCATCTTACCAACATAGAAGGAGCTGCAGGCAACGCACTCTGCTAAATAAACAACATGGGGAGTCATGCAATTGGCATGAACATGAAACGTGTATTCTCTACAGAGATCTGGATGATAAAAAGTATCAGAGGTGTTAATAAAGGAACAAAAATTACAGTTACCACATGGCGTGGTAAAACCAGGGGTAGAAGCCATGGTACTTGAACCACTGTTTTGGCAAAGTAGCCTCTTCAAATATTTCCTGTTCTTAAATCGAAACCTAGGTTTATCACCTACGATCTTACCTATATTGTCATCTACCTGTAAAATAGGCCAGTGCAGTGCAAATAAACTTGTGATATCTCTATAATCACTAGTATAAAAAAAGAGGGATCCTAGTTTCACCTAAACCCACACTGGGTTCATTACCACTAATTGCACTTGCCTCACATACTGGTCCAAAATACGGACATGCTGTGGTAGACTTTAACTGATCTATATTAGACCAGTGTCTGTTAATTTCGCCAAGGCTATACCCCCTGGCTAATAACGTCTTTTCTAAACTGCCCAACTCTTCCACAAAACCATCCATAGTGGGATTTAATCTGGAGGCCCTCATTCCTTGTCCTTTAATCAGATTCTGAAAAATATAATCGGGGTGCATACTAGACCTAAACAAAAAGGCATTACTATGGCAGGTCTTACGATGGACACCAGTATTAATAGTATGACCATGTAATTTCTCCATATAGAGATCTACAAACTCAATACGAATAAATGACCAGTTAAATGTAAACTTCAAACAGCTGGTCAGACCATTCATTGTCTCATGAAAATCCACTAAGCCATCCAACGAGCCTCTCCATAACAAAAACAAATCATCGACAAAATGTCGATAGAATAAGATATGCTCACTAAAGCCCTCAGTAGCAAACAAGGTGGTATTCTCCCAGTGCGCAAGAAACATATTGGCGTAGCTATTGGCACATGAAGTGCCCATAGCTACACTATGCTTCTGTAAATACATTTCACCATCAAAAGTGAAGATATTATTTTCAAGGACAATCTCTAAAAAACAGCAAATAAGATCGACCTGTGCTAAAGTATAATCACCATGAAGCAGAAGATATTCATGTATATACTGGATCCATAACTCATTAGCAATCATGGTGAACAGGGACTGTACATCAAAGGTTACAAAAATAACGTCCTCAACATCAGTGATACCTCTAGTACATTCATAGAGGTCTAACAAAAACTATTTTGCATTCCTTAAAACCACCTGATTCAAATTAATGACTGGTCTCAAAAACTTCTCAACATAAAGTGAAAGTGGCTCTGTGACCCACCCTCCACCTGCCACAGTAGGTCTCATGGGTGGGTCAGTCTGATGTTTATGTATCTTAGGCAGGCCTTGTATAAGTGGAATCAAAGAGTTGACTCCCTTTAGGAATGAAAACACTTCTTCAGCAATAAGATGGGCAGAAAAAACATCAAATATACAATTACTTACAGATGAAATAACCCTGTGTACGTCCTCACTGGTTATCTTATCGTGAAAGCTACAGTCACCTAACATGGAGATCATAGACTGACAATAATGGGACCTATCCATCACAAGGCTTATAGTGCTTGCATATTTGAACTGTTTCTTACTGAAATTGGTACACCTTGTTTGCTGTAGCATAGACTAGATCCAGGCCTGCAGAATCTAGCTTTGTTTGTATGCTTGTTGCTTGTTTGCTTGTTATTTCCCTGAAACGCTAATTCCACCTAAAATGCAGCTTTTCAGCGCTTCTGTGGATCCCTAGTGATATCTGCATTGCTTACTGTACTTATTTCCTTGTTTCACTTGAAAGAAAGTTACTGTTTGTCATTTTTGCATTTAATTTCCCTGTAACACATTGCATTTAAGTTACCTGGCACTTGCTCACTAAGTCAGCACTAAAAAATTAAAAGCACTACACCCTCACAAACTCCTCTTGAGTACCTTGTTCCCCACTGGCCCTTTTTTTCAATTATAAAGGAATTCCCAATACTATTCTAGCATGTCCAAAGGTCAGTTGTCAATCTCCTCTCCGGTCCAGCTGGTGAATCTGGGAATCTTGAGGCAATGTTACAACTGCCTCATGTACACAGACAATCCTCTCCTCCTCCCAACAAATTCCAACACATGTGAGAGATGCAACCATATAGCCAAACTGGAGGCTAAGCTCTCTCAACTCAGTACTGGTGTAACCAGTCAGGAGGAGAAGGAAACCACACTCACTACAATTCCAGTCTCACATAGACCTACCACGACAGCAAACCAAACACATAAACACACAAAAACCTACTCGGAGGCTCTAAATAAAAATCTGCCTAAGCAGCAGAGACCTCCAAAGCAGACACCCAAGCAACCGCTACCCCAAAACAAAACACGTGCAACACATAGCTCACAAAGCCAGTGTGCCGAACAGTCACAGCCCTTAAGGCTAAACAACACACCTGATACACTTGTAATAGATGACTCTATCGTCAGGCACACTAACGTCCCGCTCACCAGGCTGAACAAGGAGAAGGTCATGGTGAGCTGCCTGTCGGGTGCTAGGATCCACCACATAACACAAGCACTCAGGTCACTCCAAGGCAAGTACAAATATGACTCAGTCATTGTCCATGCTGGTGTGAATGACCTGAGATGTACCTCCCTGGACTACATGAAAAGAGACATAGAAGAGCTCTCTGAGCATGTAGCCCAGGCCGGTATGACCTTGACCTTGAGTAGCATCTCACCCTCACCAAGAATGATGCCACAATATGAAGACAAGATGATCAATTTCAACAATTGGCTTAAGTATTGGTGTCATTCAAAGGGGATCCAATGCCTGTCAGCCTGGGATGACATGTTCGACAAGCCACGATGCTTTGCTAGGGACAGCTTGCACCTGTCACCCCTGGGCTTTTGAATATTGGCAAAGGCTCTTGCTACCCCCATAGTGCCTTTTTTTGGCAAGGCTCAAAAGACAAACCCACCTCCATAGGTATCACAAGGGATAAGAAACTAAGAGTAATGCTATTCAACGCCAGAAGTCTAAACCTCAAGATGCACGCACTCTAAACTCTCCTTAGCATGGAGAACATCGATATCTGTGCAGTAACAGAAAACTGGTTCAAGGCTCCCGAGAGCACCCCAGCACTACCAGGTTATACCTCATACCATGCTTTTCAGCCCCAAAACTTGGACTGAACCACAAAAGGAGGGGGAATATCAATATTCGTCAAAGATACCCACACCTCCAGGTTGGTGGCACAGCACAAAGCATCAGAGACTATCCATGTGCAACTAACAGTGGGTAAAACTGCCTTCCAGTTTATAGCCTGCTACAGACCACCCTCCCAAACCTAGGAACCCCACTCGGCCTTCCTGAGAACACTGGAAAATATGAAGGTCTCTCCAAACACCATTATACTGGGCGACTTCAACTACCCAAACAGACTGGGAACATTACTCTAGCTCCAACACCCTAGCCCAAAGGTTCCTAGAATTTATAAACTCAAATGCTATGGAACAACTTGTTACCACTCCCACAAGAGGAGAAAACATACTGGACCTGATCATCACCAACATGGGGACTCTATGCTCCAGACCAGAAGTGCATCCCTCACTGGTAAGATCAGACCATAAACTAATCTCACTAGATATTCACATCCCAACCCCACCCCCTGCCCAGAAAACCACAGTGAAAAATGTCTCTAAAGCAAATTTCACACTCCTCAAAACCAAGGTGGAATCCTTCAAAGCCCCCAGGCCTGTGGAAAATACGGCCCAGACTGCAGAATCCTTTATAAATGCATTCTATGAACACCTTCAGGAATGCATGGATCATGCAATCCCAAATAAAACCAAGACCCAATCCTCCAAAGGCAGACGTCCTGTCTGGTGGACCCCAGCCATAAACAAACTATACAATAGAAGGAGGAAGCTACTACATGATAGAGCAAAATCCCGAAAAGGGAAGGCATCTCTGATCAGTATTAGCAAAAAACTACGGGCACTCATAAAATCGTCTAAGGCCAGCTTCGAGAGAAAAATTGCACAGGACACTAAGGATAATCACAAGGCTTTCTTTAGTTATGTTAGGAACCTGGGTGGGAATTCCCAGATATGCTCAGAATTAGTCCAAAATAACAAAAAATACACATTGCCAACATCCTAGCTGACAGGTTCAGTGCAAACTTCTTCCCCCCCTCCCCACCAAAAGGGCAAATATCTATCCCAGCAGAGTGCTGCCCCCCTGACATCTCAGATGCTCAGGTAAGAGCCGCCCTCTCCAAAGCAAAAAACACAGCATCAATGGGACCAGACGGTGTCCTGGGCTGCATCCTACATGAACTCCAAGAAGAGCTAAACACAAACATAAAACTACTGTTCAATCTCAGCCTTACTACAGGATATGTACCCAAACAGTGGCGTACAGCAACAGTGGTCCCTCTCCACAAAGGTGGTGCCTTAACGGATCCTGGAAACTATTGCCCCATAAGCCTGACTAGCTTGGTCTGCAAAGCTATGGAAAGGATCATCATAGACCTCATAAATAAAGATATTGGGGACCTACAGACACTGGATCCTACCCAGTTCGGCTTTGTTAAGGGCAGATCCTGCCTCTTAAACCTGGTCAATTTCTTTGAAACAGTCACCAAGGCCATTGACGAGGGGAAGGTGGTCCACACAGCCTACCTGGACCTCGCAAAAGCCTTCGATACAATACCCCACTCAGGCATTATAGATAAGCTCACCAGCTTAAATATAAACCCCTATGTCACTAGATGGGTTGCAAACTGGCTCAAGGGCAGAACCCACATGGTTAGAATTGCTGGAGCCATGTCAGACTCCAAACCAGTTACAAGTGGCGTCCTACAAGGCTCAGTTCTGGGACCTCTCTTGTTCAGTATATATTTCTCGGAGGTGCAGGCCAACACGGAAGTACTGTGGCTGACCAAGTTCGCAGATGACTGAAAACTGGGCGCCATAATCGACTCTCCAGCCGACACAAGCATCCTCCAAAAGGGCCTCATAGAAACAGACAACTGGTGCCAGAGCCATGGCCTCAAGCTAAATGCCAAAAAGTGTATAGTCATCCCCTTTGGCAAAACCAAAGTGCCCACAAATTACCACATAGGTGGTAATCCATTAAGTACAGAAGAAGTAATTAGGGACCTGGGGACCCAAGTTGATAGCAATCTCTCATTTGACAACCACATGGCCAAAGTGGTTAGAAAAACATTTTATATAGCCCACCTAATCATGAAGGGATTCACATCTAGATCAGGGGAGATTATCGTGCCTCTTTATTCATCCCTCATCAGGTCCATAATTGAGTACAATGCCCCTTTTGGGATGTACCTTACCAGACACCTGCAGCAACTGGAAAGACCCCAAAAGTACCTCACCAAGAGGATCAAAGGGCTCAAACAGATGCCATATGCTGCCCGGTTAAAGAAACTCCAGCTCTACTCAGAGGCGATCTGTGCCTGACGTATAAAGCCATGTCCAACCCGGAATTAATGGACATGCTGCACCTCAGAAAATCCAAATCCCATCGAGCTACGCACTCGAGAGACTTGAACCTCAGCATTGAAATAAGTAGGACATGCTGGAGGGACAGATTCATAACCCAGAGGCTCCCTTCACTCTGGAATAAAATCCCAGTCCAGGTTAGGCAGAGTCCCTAATTGACTCTCTTCAAGAGGAATCTTGATGAGAGGATGGGAGATCGTAGGTTTACCCTGGGCATCACTTCTGTGTCACTGTTAGACAGAGGCACAGTATACTAACCTCTAAAAAGGGCATAGCAAAATTAATTTAAAATGGGTGGAGAAAGCCAAACACATTCTGGCTAGGCTTATAAATGCCCTAGGGCAGATAGCCTAGTATGAACCTATGAACAATAAGGCCACCTTTATCTGCTGGATGAATCACAATAAAATTATTATGTTGTAACTCTTTCAAAGCTGTCCTTTCAGCATATGAGAGATTAGGTTTAGAGTATGTCTTCTGATTGTTCTGATTGTCATAGAAATTAAAAATATCTTCTTCAGTCAGTTTCAAATATGCTTCCACTAAGGGATGGTTACTGGGAACATAGCTACTTAATTTCTTAAGGCTGGGATGATAACCGGCATCATTATTAGATGCATGTCCTACACCTGTACCACCATATAGTAAACGCAACATAATATTCCTACAGAACACTTTTATATCTAAAATTGTGTCTGGCATCCTGCTCTTACTTGTAGGTATAAAATTTAGGCCCTTACAAAGAACACGTCTCTTCTCAGATGAAAGTTCGTATGTGAAAATATTCCAAATTAATGATTCAGGGCCTTCCCCCACATCTTTTTTAATGTTTGATTCTGATTCTGTTCTCCAGATAGTTTGTGCTTCTGGCGCCCCCTGCTGACTGATCGTCCACATCCTCCTCCTCTTTCTGAATGGACAGGTAGGGGAAAAGGGAGGTCACCTATGGTGTCATTTCTCATAATGTTAAAGGCTTCAGTGTCAGCAGATTGAACATTTCTAACCGTTGGTCTAACCACCCTTTCTACCCTGTGACCAAAATCACTACTATTTTTATTATTATTATTAACTATGACCTTGGGGTATAAACTACCCGCAAAACCAGCTTCAGGACAGATATCATCACAACCATTAACAACTGATAGCTGGTCCATTTTGTTTGACAATGTGTCTGCCCCAGGGTCTCTACAGGGAGACTCCTGGTTAACACTAGGGCATATAATAACCCCATTCATACCACTGGAATACAATAAATCAGAACCATTAACAGGCTCAACCTCATGGTTGCCGTTACTGGCATTAACAACAGGTTCAACATTGAGTCTATTTAAAAGAACATTATCAAAAGATTCTATAACATGATTAACATTTGAACTAGAGACACCATTCCTGTCCACATTATGTCCAGATCGTGGCCACATAAACATATGGCTTGTCCTAAAATCGTTAATATCCCTCAAAATTTTTGTCTTTTTCTGATGCATGAGCTTGCGCTCAAACACTGCAACTCCATCTAATAAGTTCTCGAACAAGGGATTCAGAGTGTCCAAATGATAGTTCTTAACGAGGGCTTCTTGCCTCTCTTTCACAGAATTTCTCAATCTTTCCTCTTCAGGAGTAAATAAGTCAATAAGTAAATACATATACTTGGCGCTTACCTCCAAATTTAATTGTTGCCAACGCGCCAGCAACTCAGGATACTGTGGGCCCTGGGTAGGCATGTTAAACACCCGTAGTTCCCGTGGCACGATCTTCTTCTCTAAACACAGCTCAAAATGAAAACGCTGCGCTTGTAGCCTTTTCAGCTTCAAAAAATCATGCTCAATTTCCTCAATGCTGTGTTGAAGGAATTCCAAGTCTTCCATCTCGCTGGTTACGTTGTCATCCACAGTACGAACATCCAATTGCCACAGGCAACTCCTGTCTCTCAGCAAGTACTGGGAGAATCTCTCAGAAAATGGAGCTTCCATCCTATTCACTTTATTAGGGTTGTTCAGCTGCCATGTCGCCTTGGACCACAACTAATAATATAGTAACAAAAACAAAACAAAAAAAGTGCAGACCAAGGGATAAATACTCCATTGCTAAAAATATATAAATAACTGAAATAATGTAGCAAGTAAGCAACGGATGAACCAGGCAGAAGCCAAGCAGAGAAATGCAGCTGCTGTAGCAATGAGGCACAATCAGGCACAATCACTGATTCTTCCAGTACAAAATACTCCAAAAGGAAAATGCAGGCATCAAGGCAGGGAAAAACACAGTCACAAAGTCCTCCAGTAGTAAAAAACAATCCAGGATATTTATTGTAACAAAAGGTAAGCGCTTTCGCAGATAAACGTCATCAGACCAAATATAAAAAGCTAAAATGTACTCCATTTAAACACAAAGTAATTAAGCATCACCCAATCATAAAAGTACATAAATTAAAATGCACATCAATTAAAGTGAAACAGTTAAAGCTGAAAGACCACATTTCTTGCAAATACTGCACAAGCAAAGAATGCAAAAAATATAAAAAAAATATATATAATATGTTTTGAAAGACTTCATCAATAAGGATGAATATGTTAAATAACTGTGTGGTATAATCTTTTACTGAGGTTTTATGTATGATACATCCTGCTTTACTATGATTGAATTGCTTGTCATCTATCTTTCATGTAAATATCAGTTGCTTATACAATAAGTAGACATTTATATTGTATTAGAATTTTGTCTAATCTAAAATAGTACTATATATGTTCAAAATAATATAAGTATTGCTTATTCCTATTACAAATATTCTCCATATGATAATTCAATTTATGAAGCTCAGATGTTCTGGACTGTCAGGGTATGAGTGATAATCTGATGGACTTAGGTTTATCCATCAGATTAGGAATGATTTTCATTCCATGGCTAGTGCGGATCTTAGTTTTGTTAACATTTATTAATTTAAATTAGTTATTTCACAAACACGTTTTTAGTATGCCTGACCAAAACATTACTTTATTGGTAAACACTCAAAGTATAAAACTGATAATTTCCTTTAAAAGCTCAAACATATACTTTATTTTTATCAGAGGAAAATGTTTAATAGTCACAATAAAACAAAAAAAATACATAGTCTAAATAACCTAAGATGGATTTAACTTTGTCTTTTAATATCAATGGTTTAAACAACCCTAGGAAGAGATCAAATCTACTGAAATTTTTAAAACTAAACAAAGAACAAATTATCTTCCTTCAAGAAACTCATTTCAAAACAAATGACAATTACAAATGGAGTCCTAAGGAATATATAATACTGGCACAATCCACTTTTAAGACAAAGCAAAAGGGGTAACAATTTTATGGAAAACAAATGTGATTAACCCAGAAATCATTTATAAGTATGAAGATAAAGAAGGCCTTATGGTGTTAGTAATAGTTAAATATAATAACATAAAATGGACCCTAGCCAATCTATACTGGTTCCCAGGCTTTGGAACAGGAACTGTTAAAAAACACTTGGAATTAATTTCCAATAATTATAAAGGCAACTTAATATTAGGAGGAGATTTTTAACTTTATATTTGATGTTTCTGAAACTACAAATAAAAAACCATTGCATACATCTGCTGTATCAAAAGCTTTAAACAAGTGGGTAGAATAATTTTATCTTATAGATACTGTCAAATTTAAAGAAGATAAATCTTTGTTGTTTTCCCATCAAGATCACAGATTTGGTACCCAAACTAGAATAGATATAATATTTTCTGCCCATGACTTACACTCTAAAATCATTAATTTCTCACACTCCCTGCCCTTTTTTTAGACCACAATTCATTGATACAAAAACTTCAAAATGGGTACAAACCATTAATCTTTAACTCCAGAATTCCAGCATATATAACTAAAATTAAAGAGTTCAAGCCCTATCCCTCTTTCATAAAACTCTATTAGAAATTCAGTCACAAGCTTTAATACCACCCTCTTGGAGATATTCCTTAATCACACCAATCCTAAAGGAAAACAAATCCTCAAACCTCTGTACCTCATATAGACCTTTATCATTATTAAATAATGACTATAAGATATTTATGACAATATTAACTAACAGAATGAAAATACCACTAACCAAAACAATAAATAATAATCAAACTGGATTTATATATCATAGACACACACACAGGAAGAAATGGAAACAGGTGATCTGCTGTGGCGACCCCTAACGGGAACAGCCGAAAGAAGATGATGAAGACACACACATGACAATATCAAAAGGATAATTTCTCTTATAGATTATGTTAATAAAGAAACACTCATAATTGGCTTAGATATAGACAAAGCCTTTGAGTACCTAAATTGGGACTAGTTATTCAAAATCCTAATGATATTTGAATTTCCTGCATCCTTTGTTCATCTCCTAAAGAATATATACACAAATAATTTAGTGTATGTCAAGTTAGGTCATTTTACCTCTAAATCTATGCATATAACAGAAGGCACTAAACAAGGATGCCCCATGTCACTGATTCTATTTGCTCTGGCTATTGAATATTGGCAGATTCAATTCGTAACAATATAAAAATCAAAGGAATAGATGTTTATGAACAATACAATTCTAAATTAATGCTATTTGGTGATGACATATTACTAATATTATCTAATACAAAAGAGACATTAGAAGAATTAGATATATTAATTGACAAATTTCACATGACTTCAGGACTCTATTTCAATAAATCAAAATCAAAATTTTAATTTTTATATAAAAAAAGAACTGCAGACTAAGGGGGATCACATCTTTGGGAAACAAGAATCTACTTTAAAATATTTAGGAATTGTGTTATGCAAGGATAATAATAAATTAGTCTCAAAAACCTACAATGATATCATCAATACAATTAAAATCTCTGTGGAAAAATGGGACAAAATAATATTAACATTTGAAGATAGACTACAGTTATTAAAAATGGTTTTACTACGCAAGATCCTATATATAGCTTTGACAATACAACTGTTCCCAGAAAGGACTATACTTAAAGAAATAAACTCATGTCCAATAAAAATGTTATGGTTTCCTAAAAGAAACAGAATAGCTTTAATACATCATATCAGACCATGGAAACAGGGAAGATTAAACTTTCCTGACATAGAAACATATATAAAAACATCACTATCTAAAACAATCTCAGATTGGATACATCCAAATTACTCAGTAAATTAGAAAGAATTACTAACTGTAATATCAATAAATGAATTTTATTTACAAAAAAAATTCAAATAACAGATAAAAACAATTTGCCATGGCACATATGTATTAGTATGCAATATAACATAACTAAACCCACTAAAACATGTATGATTAATTATTACATTGACTCATTAAAAAAAAAATATTAATGCAAATATAGATTTAAAAATCTGGTTTGATCTTTTACCACCATTTATAGTCACACAAAGAACTTTCCACATAAAATATATAGAGAAATTATTAATTCCTGGGAACAGAAAGGATTTGTTTGTTGGCTCCAATGTATCAGAGCTAAAAGTTTTAGATATGCAAGTAATAAAAACAACATACAAAATTCCACAACAGAATAACTTTACAGAATATTCTGTCATAATTGCAATATTTAAGTAGAATAATTAACAATTCTTTATTTAAAGAAATATCAAAATTTATGAAATACATATAGGAAATCTTATATAATGGCTTTGACATGGGAAACAGCATTTCCAAATTTTACAAAATATTGGTAAACTATAAAACAACACCAAAACCTCATACTGGAAATATATAACACAAGGACACTCAATACAGTTAACTGAAGATATTAAAACAAATATCTTATTATCGATAAAATATACACATGCTGGAAAGTTTTTAATTGGAAATGCTTGCACAGAGCATTCTTAACCTCAGACAGAATCAATAAAATTAGTTCTTCCATAAAAGGAACATGTTGGAGATGTGAGCAAGTACACAATGTAGATTGGAACCACATTTTGTTTGATTGTGTTAAAATTAAGCCATTTTGGAATGGTATTAATAACTTTATACAAGCTTTATTTAATGAATCATTTTATTTAACTAAAGCTCTTGTATTATTAAATGTGAACAAAGGTCCATAGGTTAAACATGTATCTAGTATAGATGAATAAAACTGAACACCACGACACAGGACACCAAAACTTTGTAGGATTAGCGCTTTCGTTTATGCTGATTAGATAAACTTCATCAGATACAAACAAAAGGGAAACAGTCATTTATATATACAAAAAAGCATGACATCACATCCTGTCCATCAATAATATAAAAAATGTGTATATATATCTCAAAATTATAAAATATATAAATGAAAATATGCCAATTAAATGAGTGTATATAATTATCTAAAATTAGATTGCAGACATCTAATGAAATAATGCCTTCAATTTCAACAGGCTCATGATAGAAACTGTGTCATTAAGTCCAGGAAACAGAGATTGTTCGGATTGCCTAAAATTCATAAAGACCTTGATATGCCCCCTTGGAGACCAATTATTGATGGAAGGCAGTCTATTACTTATGGCTGCGCCAAATATATTGATCAAAAATTGAAAACATTTCTAAAAAATCAAAAACAGATTTGTAAAGACTCCTGGGCATTTTTGGAAGCTATCAATAGTTAAATTCAATATAGAATAAAGCTTTTTAACCATAGATGTCCGGGATCTTTACACTTGCATTTCTCAAGATATTGGGTGTGAACTGATTAGGGATTTCCTATTAGATAAAGGTATGTTTGGAGAAGATATAGATGTCTTAATATATTTGTTAGAAATAGTTCTGATGAACAATTTCTTCACCTTTGATGGGAAATTCTTTTTGCAGAAAACCGGGATAGCGATGGGTTCCCCTTGTGGTGGGACCTTCGCTAATACCGTAATGGCAGCATGGGAGGAGAATTTTCTTTTTAAAAAACATCTCTTTACAGAGAATGTAATGTGGTATACCCATTACCTAGATGATATTTTTATTCTCTGGAAGGGTAATAAAGAAGGTGTTGAATCTTTTATTTCTGACATGAATAATTCTACAAATTTTCTCCAATTTACCTATGAATTTCAAGAGGAATCCATCACTTATCTAGATGTTATGTTAAATAAAAATCATTCTTTGAATACATTTACATCTAGAATATATCGAAAACCCACATATTCAAACTCATTCCTCCATTTTTCTAGCTGCCATCCACTA
This sequence comes from Protopterus annectens, assembly GCF_019279795.1. Lineage (NCBI taxonomy): Eukaryota > Metazoa > Chordata > Ceratodontiformes > Protopteridae > Protopterus > Protopterus annectens. Next base: position 540,278,210 of record NC_056745.1, on the reverse strand, counting down.
CATCAAAAACGTGGAATTATTAAAGGTCAACTAGTTAGGGCAGCTAGAATGTCCACCTTGGAGAATGACTTTGAAGATGAATGTAGAACATTGTACAATATGTTCTTGAATAGGGGATATCCATCAGCCCTTATTAATGATCTTGTGAGAGAAGTATCACTCAAAAGAGAACAAGGAATATTTACACCAATTTTAAAAATTGAGATGGATGCAGTAATTGACCCAATAAATACTTGTCTAGATTCTAGTCCATCTAATACTTTAAGTTGTATACCTATTGTATCATCTAATTCAAATATAGGAGGATCAGACAAGGATTTTATAGGTACTAATTTCATCACTACATTTTCACAGAATGCCCTTAATATTAAAACAATTATTATTAAAAATTGGGCATTTCTCTTAGATGATACTGCTTTGAAAGACATCTTGGGATTGACACCCAATGTTACTTTTAGAAAAGGGAAAAATCTAAAGAACATTTTGGAATATAAACAGAAAAACACCTATAGACATTATTGTGGGATGGTCAAGTGTGGTGCTTGCAATATGTGTAAACACATTTGTGTTTCTGAACATTTTGAAATCAATGGATTTAAATTCCACTTAAAAGATAAATTTAATTGTAATAGTAAAATTGTAGTCTATCTAGCCATATGTAACCAATGCCCTGCATATTACATAGGGAAGACTGATAGAATGGTAAAATCTAGAATATATGAACACATACATGCTATATCCAAACTTAATTTAACAAATGCTTTGGCTAGGCATGTATCAGATTTTCCGTATCATGAATTTAAATTCCTAGTAATAGAAAGAGTTTTGGAAAATGGGAGGGGGGGGACCTGTTTCTTTATATCTAGAAGAAAAAGAACTTATGTGGCAGCTCAGGCTGAATGCTTCTGTGTTTCCTGGACTTAATGACACAGTTTCTATCATGAGCCTGTTGAAATTGAAGGTATTATTTTGTTAGATGTCTGCAATCTAATTTTAGATAATTATATACACTCATTTAATTGGCATATTTTCATTTATATATTTATATATTTTATAATTTTGAGATATATACACATTTTTTATATTATTGATGGACAGGATGTGATGTCATGCTTTTTTGTATATATAAATGACTGTTTCCCTTTTGTTTGTATCTGATGAAGTTTATCTAATCAGCATAAACGAAAGCGCTAATCCTACAAAGTTTTGGTGTCCTGTGTCGTGGTGTTCAGTTTTATTCATCTGTTTTACTTTTTTCATGTTTTTTGGAGTATGTATCTAGTATAGACTATACTTGCAATTTCAAGAAAGTGTATAACAAGAAGATGGAATACAAACACAATACCAACTTTGGAAGACTTCTACACCCTACTGAACATCACAGCATTATTGGAAATTAAAATGAAAGAACTAAGAATTTATCCAAAGCCATTTATCAACAACCCTTGGGGAAAAGTCTTATCATTGATTGACACCATACAATAATTGATCAGACACTCTGATAATGGATTGGACATACTTATAAAGTAACTGTATACATTAAGATCTGTTATAGTGTCAGGCTAATGTAAATAGTGTACATAGTTATTTAAGATGTTATGTATAAATACTATGGAATTCATTCAAATGTATTTGAAAAATAAAAAAAAAAATTGAGAAAAAATATCTGAAGCTAGTAAACAATTGGTCTCTCAGTTATATAGGTTCATAGGATTATAGGATCACCATATGAGGTTACTAGGCTAATGGCCCTACAGCCTTTTAAGCCTAGCTATTCATTGTTATATTTTCCATAACACAATCCAAGTCCTTGAAAGGTGAGTGCCTGATCTTGTTTCCATTTGCTTAGAAAGGTATTCTTTAGAATGGATACTAACTCTGACAATCTCTGAACAGAATGTTTAAAACTTTCTTGCACTCACTGGTTTGGGTTCTTTGTGATGTTTGAAAGACTTTGGAATAAGCAGTTTCTTCTTCTGCAAAATATTGCTTCAGTTGCTTCGTTTGAAAATGCAGGAATCAATTAACTCATCAAACCAGTCAATATTTGTCACTGGTATCAGGATTCTTCACTATGAAACTAGAGTATAATAAAGTTATGAAGTCTCAAAGGATCAATAGCTTTAGGGACCTTGGGAGTGGTGGAAGGAAAAACTGTAAATGACAAAACACAGTAAAGGAGATGAGAATTCATAGACAAACAGCTAAGACATGCCTTTTATAAATTATGATGTAGTGATATTTTTTTTCTGGTAGGAAGATGCAATTTTGGAAAAGGAAACTTGTGTTGTACATTGATGTTCGTCGTGATGATCACTGCTTTACTTGCCTTAGCTATATTAAGATATAACAGCCGGCCAACTTCCAAAGCTTAAGGGTACCTTCTTCACACTGAATCCATTAGTCAGCTCAAGAACTGAAGAAAAGGAGCATTTTGGGTGCTAGGTCCTTGAGAAATTTCCTGTTGCAGAAGAGGACTTCTCTTACTGGCTTTCGCAAATCTATTGTCTACTAACTCTGTTCCATTGCTGAATAGAGAAGTTCCCTTTGGGGGAAAATTTTCTACTTTTACTTTCTTTTTGACAGAAAGTGATTTTTTGGGAACAATAATAATTTTAAGCTGGAAAAAGAGTTTTTATCAACTGCCACATGACTTTTAGTAACTTTTTAACAGAAACATTACTTTTATGGAAAGAAAGTTGTTCAAACTAAATTAAAACTATGCTTCCTTGGAAAACATTGTGTTATTTTACTTTAGGGGTCTTGGATAAGTGTTTAAAGTGCCTTTCAATGTGTTTTTGGATGGAAAATTGATTTTTTAATACTTACTTGCTTCACTGACCAGGCATCTTTTTTGACATTACCATGGAACTCATTACCAGTTTCAAAATGTTTCCTTTTTCTAGCCATAAAAATTAAAAAATATATATACCAAGCACCCTTTGCCAATTCAGCAGGATATTAAAGTGTGTCAGCTGCAGATGGGTGATTTTGCTGGGGCTCTTTCTGCTTCATCAGACCATTCATCTTTTTCTTTTCTCACTTTGGTGTAATCCCTACAGCCACCATGGACCAGAGGTTAGACACACCCTTTGTGGCTGTTGGAGTGCCTTAAGCAGGCAAGGGAGAACTACTGTTATTGGTCTTGGAAGAAGGACCAAGAAATTCCTCACCCCCTAGCCAGACTGGAATGCCTGTTCCTAGTGAGGTTTGCCTGTCAAAAATAGGTTTGTTTCTAATGGAAATTCCTGTCTCAGCTACTTTGGAGAAAAGTGATTTACTGGGCTTAGGGTTAAGTTCAGGCTCTGGACCCTTCCATTTCTGGTGTTTCTTGTAAAAGAAAAAGAGATTCTTCATTTTCTGAAGAGGTTCAAGATTTTGAACCATCAAAATGATAGTGAAGTGATGACATCTGTGTTTTCTCCTCAGGTTTGTGATACTGAGGAAAGTGTGGCTTCTAACAGTCCCTTTGAAGGATTTGCTTCTTCTGAACAAATTCCAGAATGTATCAGTTGTTTCAGTGGGAACATAACAATCTACTATTGCCTGTTAAGAGATACTATGATTTACTACAATTGGAATTTCCTGAACCTACTCAATTTTTTCCTGTTCTTCCAGTATTGAAAGATGTGCTTACTATTTGCTAGACAGACAGCCTGCTGCCCACAGGAAAGGAGATATATTGTATAAAGTTCCTCAGTTTTATATATTTTTTTATTTTGTAACCACAAATCACACCCAACAGTGGTATCTCTGTGGTATCTCTGGCTAACACAACTGCTGCTAAACATTGGTTAATACCAATCTCTCCCTTTCTGACACAAATGTGAAAGATTTTGATAGATCTGGCAAAAAAGTGTCACAACACTTTTTTTCTTTTAGAATTCTCAATTGTCAAGCTTGTATGCTAAATTTAATGCTTGCCTCTTTTAAGAATATTATGAACATTATGACTTCTTCTCCCTCACCTGAGGAAGAAAACATCTTTGTGTAATCTTTTTGCTTCTATGTCTAAAGTAGCGCTCCACTATTTGAAGTGTGCTTATGAGTCAGCTCCTGGCACTTCTACTGCTGCTGCTGCTACTGGAACTGTTATGAGAGAGTTTGCTTTGGTTGTGTACTCAAAACCTTCCTGAGGATGCTAAAGATACATTTTTGAATTATACCTTTGACAGAGATGTAGTCTTTTGACCAAAGCTTTAGAGATCTTTAAAAAGTGTGATGAGAGAGGCAAGTTCAAAGAGTTTCACAGATTTTAAGTTCTCCTTCTTCAAGTTTGTCAAGGGGTTTAATGCTATCCCTGCAGATTTTTTACAAAAAGCAAAATAAGTAGACAGAGCAAGCTGGTGGTAAACAGACTTTTAAAAAGCAATAGGAGGGATGCTCCAAGAAGAAAGGAGGAGCTTCCAGAATAAAAGACATTATGGCTTGTCTGAATTACTATCTTCAGAATCCTGTTGCTATCCTACCCTGGTAAACCTTTAATCCTTCCCAAAAATATGAACTGCCATTTCTGTTTTTGGCAACAGATTGTCTCAGACAAATGGGTTCTAAAAGGGATTCATGACAGCTACAGATGGCAATTGGAATCTATTCTTCCTGTTTAATGGATTCCTCCTTATCTGACAGATCAAACTTTTTTTTCCTTTTCCCACTGTAATTCAGCATCTGATTCAGAGGGTAATATAAGTGGCTCTCCTCAGTTAAAAGAAGGTTGTTTTTCAAGAATCTTGCTGGTGCCAAAGAAAGAAGTTTCATGGAGATCAGCTCTAGATATTTCCCAGGATCAAATGGTATCTCTTCATAACCTGTTACCTCTCATTCCCTAATTAAGTTTTCTTGTGTGATCCTAGATTTAAAAGATGCTTATCATCAAATTCCTATTGCTCCAGATTTAAGTTCTCAGCATTACCCTTTGGGTTATCCACTGCTCCAAAGGGTATTTGCAAAGTGTCTGACTCCAGTGATGGTTTACTGCACACTTTTCCTTATTTAGACTATTTGGTTATATTTGCAGGGTGTTTTTCAAGGTGTCAGGAATTTCTCATTTGGGTGGGAGATATCACTGGCATTTCAGGAGAGTATCCAAAAGTCTTTTTTAACCCATTCACACAGGATAGTTTTGCTGGGTTGTGTCCTAGATACCTAGGTTAAAAGGGCTTTTCTTCTACAGGAAAAAAGTAACTCTATAACTAGACATATTCCTGAATTTTTCCACTCAAACAAAAGTTTCAGCAAGGGCATTTCTCAGGATTCTAGGTCTCATGGCATCTGTGATTCTCATGATTCCTCTAACAAAACTCAATGTGAGAAAAATTCAGTGGTACCCAGAATCAACATTGTCCCACCATCAACATACCTTGACATTCAATATTCCAGTTTTTGGGGTTGTTAGAAGGGAAATGTTTTGGTAGAGAGACCAATTATACCTGAATCTAGTTCACCCATTTTCCCTTCTAGCTCCAGCAGAGTCTGTAATTATAATTGACTCATACTTTGCTTTGAGAGCAGTGTCCACAGGGATAAAAGTGTGTGGGGTGGTCTTTGTATCAAAAAAAGAGAGATCTAAACCCATAAACATAAAATATTATGCTCATTAGCTCTCTCAATTATTTATAGTCCCCAGGACCATTATAAATGTTTTCAGACAATACCACAGTGATGTGATACATAAGCAAACAGGGGTAAACCAGATCCTATGGTAGACTGGTTAAACAGGTTTTCAGAATAGTCTGTCAAGCATCTTACATACTGTTAAGCATCTTAAATCCTGTCAGAGCAAGATCTTGTGAAAGACAATATGAGTAGGACCAGGACAGACTCTCATAAATGGAAACTGAATTAGGGGGTCTTCAAGGACTTTATCCAGTGGTGGGAAATACCTCAGATAGATCTTTTGCATTAAGTAACGACAATCAGTTGGCTAAATTCTGATCCAGGACTCCATACAAGAAGGCCTGAAAAACACATCTTTTCTTTTCTTTGATCAGGAATGTTTCTGTATGCTTTTCCACCCTTTCCACTAATATCCAGAGTCATTCTGAAAATTCAGGAGGACACTCCAAAAGCCTTCTGGCATAGGAAACAGTGGTTCTCCCTTTTTTGAAAATGACCAAGTGTAATTACCACATGCTTCCTCACAGACTTGACCTACTCACACAGGAAAGGGAGTGCTTGATACATACTGTCTCCAAACATCTGCAACTACCTGCCTGGATGATAGAGTCTTACTACCTTTTAGGTAATGATTTTTCTGGGGATATGCAGTGGACAAATAAACAGATAAACAAGGGATGAAAACCAGCTACTAGAAAATCATATATTAAAAAATGGAAAGATATTCTAGACAAGAACCAAGGCCATTTTAAGACAAGTATTTCTGTGATTTTGTATAACTTGTGTGAATTATTATCCTCAGTCTACCTTATTCCTCCATCAAAGTACACCTGTGAGTCATTTCAGCATGTCTGCCCATGGATCATTACATTCCTATTTTAAAATGTTTTTGAATGGTTGTGGCATATCAAGCCTCCTAGAAAACAGGTGGCACCTCCTTGGAATCTGAAATTTGTCATGGAAAATTTTAGTTTTATGCCAGTTGAACCAGTTCATCAGACTGACTGGAGATTCTTAACATAGAAAATAAGTTTTGCTGATTGCACTGACTTCTGCAAGAACAGTATCTGAGTTATAAGCTCTTATAGTGGGTCACCCTTATCTCATTTTCCATAAACATACAGTTTCCTTAAGAACTAATCCCTCATTTATGCCTAAAGTGGTACTGGAGTATACTTTGAGCCAAACTATCCATCCTCGTGTCTTCTTTCCAGAACCTAAAAAAGTGGAAGAATGGATACTTCATACTTTGGATGCTCATAGACAACTGCAATATTACCTTGACAGAACTAAAGGTTTCAGGAAGTCTGATTTATTTGTTCATTTTTTATGAATGTAAGAAAACAGACAACCGGGGTCAAAGCAGACTATTTCCAATTGGTTGTCTCATGATATCACCTTTTGTTATACTTACCTCAACAAGGTATATATGTGCACACACACACACACACACACACACACACACACACACACACACACACACACACACACACACACACATATATTTACACACACACACACACACATATATATATATATATATATATATATATATATATATACACACACACACACACACACACACACACACACACACACACACACACACACACACCTATATGGATATAAAACTATTAAGCATCCAACAAAAAACCCAAAAAATACCAACAACAAAAACATTGAACTCAAAAGGTCAAGAAATTTGAAGAAAACCCTCCAAAATCCCACAAGTTCATCTGTATGGGGATCAAATTCACTGGTTTTCTAGGGTTACTGCCCAGTGCCCACTCTTTTTTTATGCCACAAATTAGAGGACAGTAATTAACTAACTAGCTAATACTTGCTTGTGCTGGGTACACCATAGTGCCAAGAACCACCACAATGTTACACTGACCCTACAAGCTTAAAACCCTTAGTTTCAGATACACTTGATGGGGATGTGATCAATAGAAAAGCTATCTGCATTATTGTGGGTCAAGCCTTGTCCTTTTTTCACCATGGATTAAAAAGGCTGCAAAGCACTTGGCTTTTTACTTTTGTATTCCCATCCTGGTGCTCATTCAACCTTAACAGAGAGGCAGGGTCTGTAACAAGTGTACATTTTTGATCAAGAAGGTAATCTGTAAACTGTAATCAAGCTAATATCCTCTTGATTGCCAAACATTCCTGTTTAATAGAAGAATAAATGTCTTCTGCTCTGCTTATTTTTTAACTCATAAAACATATGGGATGTTTTTCCTCATCAGAGGTGCATAATTCTTCTTCTTCTAGGTCTATTCCTCATGAATCGGTATATATACTGTAAAAGGCCTTTTGCAATATTGAGAGGTTAAGCCCAGCTCTGAGCATAGTATTCTCCTCACCTGATTAAAAGTATTGTCTGCCTCTTGTGGCCACTTCACCTTAAGGAGCATCGTCCCTTTGGTCAAATCTGTGAGAGGGTAGGCTGTTGCTGTGAAGTATGGTACAAATTTTTCGATAGAATCCAGCAAACCCTAAGAATGCCCTTACATTTGTATTGGTGCAGGTTTTTAATGGTTATATGTTTTTCTCACTGCTTCCTAATAAATCCTCCCACCAATGATATAACCAACAGTTTTTTTTACCTCTGTCATGCATAAATTGCTGTTGGCAGCATTAACACCCGGGTTTGTTTCAGAGAGTCTGGTAAACCCAATACCTTACCAAGATGGCACTCCCAATCATCTGATTTCATTCATACATCATCTAGCTAAGAAGCAGAATATTTGCCAGCACTACCAGGTTATACCTCATATCAAGCTTTTCGGCCCCAAAACCTGGATAGAACCACAAAAGGAGGGGGAGTTTCCATATTTATCAAGGATATCCACATCTCCAGGTTAGTGGCATTGCACGAAGTATCAGAGACCATCCATGTGCAACTAACAGTGGGCAAGACTGCTTTTCAGTTTATAGCATCCTACAGACCACCCTCTCAAAGTCAGGAATCCCACTCGGCTTTCCTGAAAACATTGGAGAACATGAAGATCTCTCCGAACACCATTATATTGGGTGACTTCAACTACCCAAACATAGACTGGGAGCACTACCCAAGCCCCAGCACCTTAGCCCAAAGGTTCCTGGAAATTATAAACTCAAATGCTATGGAACAACTAGTCACCTCATACTAGACCTGATCATTACCAACATGGGGACTCTATGTTCCACACCTGAAGTATATCCCTCATTGGTAAGATCAGACCATAAATTAATTTCACTGGATGTCCACATCCCGACCCCACCCCCAGCCCAGAAAACCACAGTGAAAAACTTCTCAAAAGCGAACTTCTCACTTCTCAAAACCGAAGTGGAATCCTTCAAGGCCCCAGGGCCAGTGGAAACTACGGCCCAAACTGCAGAATCCTATATAAATGCATTCTACGGACATCTCCAGGAATGCATGGATCATGCTATCCCAAACAAAACCAAAACCCAAACATCCAAAGGCAGGTGTCCAGTCTGGTGGACCCCACCCATAAATAAACTGTACAACAGAAGGAGGAAGACACTACATGATAGAGCAAAATCCCTTATAGGGAAGGCATCTCTGATCAGTACTAGCAAAAAATTACGATCCCTCATAAAATCCTCCAAGGCCAGCTTTGAGAGAAAAAATTTGCTCAGGACACTAAAGACAATCATAAGGCTTTTTTCAGTTATGTTAGGAACCTGGGATGCAACTCCCAGACTTGTTCTGAGTTGATTCTAAATGACAAAAAATACACTGAACCCACAGACATCGCCAATATCCTGGCAGACAGGTTAAGTGCAAACTTCTCCACCCCCCCCCCCAAAAGAAGAGCAAGTATCTATCCCAGCAGAGGGCTGCCTCCCAAACATCTCTGATGCTCAGGTGAAGGCTGCCCTCTCCAAAGCAAAAAACACTGCTTCCATGGGACCAGATGGTGTCCCGGGTTGCGTCCTACATGAACACCAAGAAGAACTAATCCCTCAAATAAAACAGCTGTACAATCTCAGCCTCACTACAGGATATGTGCCCACAGAATGGCATACAGCAACAGTGGTCCCACTCCACAAAGGTGGAGCCTCTATGGACCCTGGAAACTATCTAAGCCTGACTAGCTTAGTCTGCAAGGCTATGGAGAGGATCATCATGGAGCTTATAAAGAAAGACATTGGGGACCTACAGACACTAGATCCTACCCAGTTCGGCTTCGTCAAGGGCAGATCCTGCCTTTTGAACCTGGCTGACTTCTTCAAAACAGTCACCAAAGCCATAGATGAAGGGGAGGTAGTCCACACAGCCTATCTGGACCTAGCAAAGACATTTGACACAATACCCCACTCGGGCATCATAGATAAGCTATCCAGCTTAAATATAAACCCCTATGTCACAAATTGGGTCACAAACTGGCTCAAAGACAGAACCCACAGAGTGAGAGTTGCTGGAGCCATGTCAGACTCGAAACCGGTCACAAGTGGCATCCCACAAGGTTCTGTCCTGGGACCGCTCTTGTTTGGTATATACTTTTCCGAGGAAAAGGCCAACGTGGGAGGACTATGGCTCACCAAGTTCACAGACGACTGCAAACTAGGCGCCATAATCAACTCTCCAGCTGACACAAACATCCTTCAAAAAGGTCTCACAGAGACGGATAACTGGTGCCAGAGCCATGGTCTAAAGCTAAATGCCAAAAAGTGTATAGTCATACCCTTTGGCAAAAACAATGTGCCCACAAATTACCACATAGGCGGTAACCCATTAAGTACAGAGAAAGAAATTAGGGATCTGGGGACACAAGTTGATAGCAATCTCTCCTTTGACAACCACATTGCCAAAGTGGTTAGAAAGACCTTTTACATAGCCCACCTCATCATGAAAGGATTCACCTCTAGATCAAGAGAGGTAATCGTGCCCCTTTATTCATCCCTCATCAGGCCCATCATAGAATACAATGCCCCTTTTGGGATGTACCTTACCCGACACCTGCAGCAATTAGAAAGACCCCAAAAGTACCTCACCAAGAGGATCAAGGGACTCAAACAGATGCCATATGCTGCTCGTATAAAAAAACTCCAGCTCTACTCAGTTGCATACCGCCTATTTCGAGGTGATCTATGCCTGACATATAAAGCTATGTCCAATCCAGAATTAATGGACATGCTCCACCTCAGTAAATCTAAATCCCTTAGAGCCACACGCTCGAGGGACTTGAACCTCAGCACTGAAATAAATAGAACTTGCTGGAGGGACAGATTCATAACCCAGAGGCTCCCTTTGCTCTGGAATAGAATTCCAATTCAAGTTAGGCAGAGGAATCTTGATGAGTGGATGGGGGATCGTAGGTTTGTCCCGGGGATTACTTCCGTGTCACTATTAGACAGAGGCACAGCAAACTAAACCTTAAAAAGGGCACAGTATACTCAAATCAAGGGGTGACGTAAGCCAAACAAAATCGGGCTAGGCTTATAATTGCCCCAGGGCAGATAGCCTAGTATGAACCTATGAACCTATGCAATGGGGTCTTAGTTCTATCCATTAACCTTTGAAAGGTTGCAGGGCCACCATATATTCCAATAGAAATGACAGTTTACAAGTATAAGCATTGTGGTATTGACAAAGCTAACTTTTCTTTGACTTCAGCCATTAGCAGGATTTGCTAGTATCCCTTTGTCAGTTCTAATGTGGTCAAGAATCTTGCATTATCCAACCTTTCTATTAGTTCAGTTGGGTAGCTGTCAGATTTCAAAATGCTGTTCAGCTTCCTAAATTCATTGCAGAACCTGATTGCTCAAACAATGCTATGGGTTTGTGCCACTTGCTTTTTAACTGATGTATCATTCCAGTCCTGAACATTTTTTGTGTTTCCTGTCTGTGACTCAGTGTTTTGTAAGATTTTACATTAACCGTTTCCCATAGAATATGGTGTTGAAGTAGGCCTGTTTCGTCAATATATTTTAAAAACACTTCTTTGTTACTTAGCAGTAACTCCATTATCTCTTGTTTCAGTGGCTTAGATTGAGTGCCTATGCATGTGTATAGTGTGTGTGTGTGTGTGTGTGTGTGTGTGTGTGTGTGTGTGTGTGTGTGTGTGTGTGTGTGTGTGTGTGTGTGTGTGTGTGTGTGTGTGTGTGTGTGTGTGTGTGTGTGTGTGTGTGTGTGTGTGTGTGTGTGTGTGTGTGTGTGTGTGTGTGTGTGAGCGCTCACTAAACTAACAGAGCTTTGTGCTTCTCTCCATGATTCCAGTGTGTTAATATAGTATATGTGTTCTGGTATTCTCTTATTAGTTTGTTTAATCCTGTACTTTTTCTGCTGTTTCATAGGGACTGTGCTATTGAGCCAGAAATACCAAAACTAACAACTAGTCACGAGCTCTGAATTCCTTGGTCCTTGCATTTCTTTTATCGTGCCTTCCAAGAGTACCATTCATCTCATAAAATTCAAGGGCATGCTGATATAAAATTACATGTACATGTGCCAGAATTTAGGACTTTCTTTAGAAGATTTCAGTGAGGCTTGGTCTTTTCTGCATCTTCAGTGTTTCATTGTCAACTTTTTGTATCTTTTAGGTAGTTAAGCACTCCTTAAGGGACTTTCCTTCCATTTTTTTCTCAGAAATGTACTCCTGAGTTTGGAGAAAACAGTAGTGTTTGTGTGAAATTCCTTAAGAGATTTCCACACAGCTTGTTTATTTTGTTTAGGAAAGTCACAGAACATTCAGTCACATAGTATTTATTTATCTTTTACACTGAAAACTATTAGGAGTAGTATCAGCTTTATATTTATCTAGAGAACCAATGGATTAATGTCCTAATACAATAAGCTAAGGAGTCCAGTGATGGTACTCAGATGTCACCATCTCTCCTTCCTAAAAAAAGAAAAGATTTAGCTAGATGTCCAAAGTGACTTCTTCACCATTTCTCCCTTGATGTCACCAGGGGACTCTGATCTGGCTATTTGGAGTCCTTGGACCATCCAGCTCTTCTTTTTAGCCCTTCTGGTAAAGCTGCTATGGATACTGCTCATGCTAATGAGTCCTGTATGTCCTTTTGGGCCATACATATTCCTATCACAGAAAAGGGAGTGCTACATAAAGTGATATCCAAAGGTTCAAATGGCATCCATCAAATGCTAGTGAGGAAAGAGGTATTGGGCTCCTATATTAACGTCCATACATCTAATACAGTTTGTTCTTTGGCTATGGGCACTCGCGAAAAGAAAACTCAAAAAACAAAGCATGTTTCTCCTGAGAGGGAGTCTAAAGAGGAATGGCATTCCTTTGCAAAAGGTCTTTTTAAGGCCTTTCAGATAGTGCAGTCTGCCTCACATGCTTCTTCCTATCTTAAAAAAAGAGGTCTTGCTATCCTTCTGATAGTGACTTCCAGTCTGACATAGATGATTCTCTGGTAGAAGAAATTTCAGTTTCAGGCATAACTGGTAAAATGAAAGACCTTTTGCAATTGGAAGAAAAAGATTTCTGAGACTCAAAATGATACTATGATCTTTTGCAGGTAGATACTCCTAAACCACTGGACATTCAATCTGTAATAGGTGCTTTGGTGGATGCTTTTAATACACACGTACTTTACCTGACAGTGAGGCCCCTGCATCCAAGAATCCTGAATTTATAAAGTACCACAAGTTCATAAGTTCATTTTATGCAGTGCTGCCACAAATCCATCTTTTATTTCCTAAGGCAAAGATGCTAATCCTAAGCATCTTACTTTTAGCAATTCTGTATCTTCTGATACGGATGGAAGGGCTTTCAACAAATTTGGGAAGAAAGGTTCTACTTCCTCTCCTCTTTTCTTGCTACTGTCATCTGTGAGGCTCACATGACTTTTACCGACATGAACAGGGCACTTGCAGATTTACCATCATCAAACATTAACTCCTCCTTACTCAATATTATATCTTCTGTAACCCAAGTTACTAAGCTTTCTTTGAAATGTTCATATGATATGGCTGATGCAGATTCCCGAGCAGATACACCTCTGTCAGTTATATATAGCTATGCATGACGTAAATCTCAAAATAGGCCTGAAGATGTCAGGACACAAATTCTAAATGCTCTATTGGACAAGAAAGTACTGTTTGGTACTTCTTCAGATGAAATTTTATAAAGATTAGATGAAAGGGGCAAACTCATCCAAGTGGTCAAATAGATTTTTCAATCTCTCATTCCTATATATAACAGGAAATGCCCTTCCAGTCCTGGGACCTTCTATAGAAAACCTTTGAAACGACCCTTCTCTTCCTTCAGATCATTTCTCATATGTCCCCGACTCTCACAAAAGAAAATTATTTTTGTCAAGAATTTTCCTATTGTCCAGAAAGGAGGGAACTTGGAAATCTGTATCAGACATGACTTTTTTAAATATTTACATAAAGTTCCAAAAAGATGCTCACCCTCCAATTTTTGTTTCTCCCTGATTTCCTCTCTGACTTTCGGTGACTCTGGGAATAAAAGACGCCTACCATCACATACCAATTTACAGAAACTTTAATCATGTATTAACCTTTGTTTCTGGCTTACATTTTCAGTTCTCCTTTATCCTTTGGTCTTTCCAAGGTGCCAGTGTTACAAATTGTCTGGTACCAGTAATTGCTTTTTGCGGACTAAAAAGCATTAATATTTTTCATATTTAGACAATTGCTTTATTTTTTTCAGACTCTTGAAAACTGTTAGAACTCTCTGAGATTTGTCAAGAAACTGTTTCTAAACTTAGATTTTCATCAACACAACTCACAACACAAACAAATCTTAACTCTAACCCTTCTCCAACTACCCCTACTCTGACAAACAACACCCTCTTCTCCCTGAGACCCATCCCCACAGCCTATATTAAAATCACTCCTGCTTAAGCTCAAACCTTGTTCTCCCTCTGCAGATCACCTACCACTTGTCTTTCTCAAACTTGCTGCAGCATCCATTGGCTACCCTGTATCACTGCTCATAAATAGATCCATTCAAGAAGCCACGGCCCCTGACATTTGGAAAGCCTTTTACACCATCACACTGCATAAAGGCAGTAATTCTACTGACTCATCAAACTACAATCATAGTTTCACCTCTATCAAAAATACTTGAAAAGTCCATCCATACTTAACTACTTAATTTTCTCGTTCAGGAAAACCTACTGACTCACACTAAGCATGGCTTCAGACCAAACCACAGTACTTCTACTGCACTGTTGGTTTTACCCACACAATTGCTGAGGCCAGAGGCAACAACAAACTTGTATCCTCTCTTTTCATCGACTCTCCAAAGCTTTTGACACTGTTTCCAACCCCTTACTCCTCTCTAAACTTAATGATCTTAATCTCTCCTCTACTTCTCTTACCTGGTTTACCAGCTATCCTTTCAAAAGGCAGCAATCTGTCAGATGGCTCACTTCCTGCTCCTCCTTTCTACCCATAAAATGTGGTGTCCTCAAGGATCCATCCTAGGCCCCTTCTGTTTAATATATTCATAAATGACCTCCATACTTCTTGTAAACAGTCCACCCTCATTCAGTACACTGACAATTCTACACTTATTTCCATCTCTGACAACTTATCTGACCTACACACACACACACACACACACACACACACACACACACACACACACACACACACACACACACACACACACACACACTCCTTCCTATCAGTTGAAACATGGCTCACCAAAAATCAGCTAATCTTAAATCCAAAAAAAAACCTAAACTCTTACTATTCTTTCCTCGACCTCTCTCTCATCACAATCCTCCTTTGTCATCACATCCCTAGACAAGACCACCATCCTAGCTGAACCCCACACAAAACTCCTAGACACAATTATTGATGATGACCTTAAATTTAATCTCCATATTCAACAAAATATAAAAAAACTAGGTTTACTTTACCAAAATAAGAAATTTCTTAATTCAGAAGCTAGACTCTCCATAGCTCAGACTCTCCTCCTTCCCTCCCTTCTTTATGAAGCCCCTATTCTCACTTCCATTCACTCCACACATCTTTCCAAAGTCCAACAAACTTACCATAAAGAAGCCAGATTTGCCACTAACTCTCCACACACAACTCACACCAATGCATAGCACTCAACTCTCTTAAATGGGAAGAATTCCCCCAACTACTCCAAATGTCTCAATTTCAAACCATACACTCTGTACTTTACAAACCTACTTCCTGCCTCTCTCTCTCCTCCCTGGTA